>NC_048895.1:51702730-51723137 GCF_011077185.1 Oxyura jamaicensis
AAAAAAAAAAAAAAAAAAAAAAAAAAAAAAAAAAAAAAAAGGATTCTCAGCCCAGTCATTTAGCCTCCTCCTCAGCTGCATCAGCTGGAGAAACAAACCCAGCTCCTGAGCCAGGCACCTGGGCTGCTCTTGCCCAGTGCAAAAGCTGCCACTTGCTTTTATAGGCTGCAAAGTGTCCAACATTTCCCCAGAGGAGGGCTGGCATAGCTGCTTCCTGTCTAGCAAGAAACGAAGGAAGGACCTTTTTCTGGAGACAGTTAATCAGTATCGATGGGGTGATGCTGTGCTGAGGAGCTCTGCCAGGGAAGGAGGGCTTCCTGAGGGACTGCAGGGAAGAACAAAGGGTACCACCACACTCACGCCCTGTCCCGAAGGAGTCAGAAAAGGGTAGGCTTCCCCCTCCATTCCTCTCCAGGCCACCTTCTACATCCAGCTGTTGCAGCTTGCTATCAAACCAATATTTCTGTTTCTCATCAGGAGGAAGGGCAGGGGAGGACCTGCCAGCGAGCAGCAGCTCCATGTCCTGCTGTACCTGGGCTGTGCCCCGGTGCTGGCCTGAGCTCCTGCCCCACGCACCAGCAGGACTACGCTCACCCTCAGGCCAAGGGGGCAACCCAGCACTGGGCACCATTGAACTTCCACTGAAGCCTTCCCTATAAAAGCTAAAGTCCTCTGACAGGAGGAGGTGAAACTTAGACTACCCTAGAACAACACTGGCACTTCTGAGGCAGTTTAAATCTTATACTCTCAGAGCACCTTACCAATGGTGTTTTGTTTAACAATACCTCTAAGGCGCCCCACCCACCCACCCCACCAACAAGCCCCCCAAAAATCACTGTTTTTTTTTCCTGTTTTGCTATGTCAGAAAATAGGAACAAAAGGGTAAACGTGCTTATGGCTGTGCAGTGAATCAATCACCAGCTAAGAATCACCCACTATTTCTTGTATCTTTATAGCCAAATCTCCCGCCTCAACACAGCAAGGGTAGGTAACCACCTCTCTTCCAGCGCTGAGAGCAAAGCTGAAACCATGCCAGCTCTTTCTTCCTTTACAAAACAGCAGTGCTTGCTTGCTTTCACTTTACAGGATTCACTGTAAAGTGATTGACCTGATCTACATTGTCTAAGGGATGAGAAAGATGGTTCCCTTAATGCTCTGCTACCTAGTGTAGCTGTGCTGTCCATACAAAGGGCATCCACACCTATTGTTGATAGTGGTGCAGATCTCTGCACCTCTGAAATACACAAAAAGCCTAATAAAATACTGACATCGGTGTAAGCAGACATAAAAAGACCATATATTGAAAATGCAGGAATCCTGATTTGTACCAATAAAAGCCACAGGACACTGCATCTTTCAGGAAGCTGTGTATGCATAATTCATACCAGTGAATGTAAACGGCTGCTTGCATATGCATATACCTGTTTTCATATGCCTTTACCAATACACTGGAGTAATCACTTGCCCATAAATGCACGCACATCCTCAGATATGAGATTGGAACATGTCCCCTGGCATCTCTACACATATTTCTGTTTCTTCTCCCTGCTCTCTCGATAATGTCTGGTAAGATGTCCTCATAAATCTTTACCTTTCTGCTGCCTCCTTTCCTCCCACTGCCCTTTTTATAAATGCTCTTGCAGATCTTTGTTATTTTTGTGGTGTTTCCAGTGCTGCTTTCTGCAGAGTGACCTCAGCCTTGTCTATTTTTATCTGTGTTGATGTGATTATCATTTCACTTCTTGGTCCCCAGCCACGCTCTGACCACCTTGCCCTGCTCCCCTGGGACAAGCCACCCCCCACGCTTGGTGCCTGCCTCTCCTGGAGAGCCTCCCTTGGCTCCGGCAGCTCGAGCCCGGCCCCCCCGTTGTGGGTAGGGCTGTAGGCAGAGGCATGAGGATGAGGAGGTGTCAGAGTGCAGGAGGCAGCAGCAGTGGCCTCAGGACAGCAGGGCTGCTGAAACCACTTTAGTGATTCCTTCCCCTCATTCATCTCTGGGCAGAGATACAGTTACATGCTTTCATATACTTTTTGTATATCCTTTAACATAATTTTTGTGCTTGATTTTAAATGAAAAAAGTTAAAATATGTTTTTATTATTATCTTAATTTCACTATTGAAAATGTTTTGGTAATGATCCATATTTCCATAGAAATATAGCCAATGACCAGATAGGAATCTGATTAGTATTTTCTCAGCTTGCCTTTGTACAGCCTTTAACAGGGTGACCTCAAACCTCATACTGCTCTAAATACCACAGCCCAGAATGGGGCTGGTAAGAGCAACATGGCTGCGGTGCAAATCCAGGGCACAATCACAGAATATCCCACTCTGGAAGGGACCCACCAGGATCATTGAGTCCAACTCCTGGCTCCACACAAGACCACCCAAAAATCAGACCCTGTGTCTGAGAGCATTGTCCTAATGTTTCTTGAACTCTGTCAGGCTCGGTGCTGTGACCACTGCCTTGGGGAACCTGTCCCAGTGCCTGACCATGCTCTGGGTGCAGAACCTTTCCCTAACCCCCAGCCTGACCCTCCCCTGTCCCAGCTCCATGCCATCCCCTCGGGTCCTGTCGCTGTCCCCAGAGAGCAGAGCTCAGCGCCTGCCCCTCCGCTCCCCTCGTGAGGGAGCTGCAGGCCGCCATGAGGCCTCCCCTCAGCCTGCTCTGCTCGGGGCTGAACAAAACAAGGGACCTCAGCTGCTCTTCATACATCTTGCCCCCTGGGCCCTTCACCATCTTGGTAGCCCTCCTTTGGACATTCTCTAGCAGCTCTATGTCCTTCTTATATTGTGGCACCCAGAACGGCACACAGTGCTTGAGGCGAGGCCACACCAGCGGCCTTGCCAAGAGCTGAGTGAAGGAAGAAATTACTGCCTCTTGCCTGCCCCGATGTTTTGGTATAGTCCCTAACCAGGGATGTCCACCAAGGCCATGGAGTCCCCTGAGTTGGTTTGACCATCCAGGAGAAGGGTCCACACTCATTAAACCCTATGCCACTCATTAACACTCATTAAACCCCGTACCACTGGGTCACCTGGGCATACAGATTTTATTTGGATCCTATTTCTGTCAAATCAACCAGAGTGCAAGTGGTGTCTGTATGGGGGTTTGGCTCTCTGTCAGCAGTGCTCACTGCAGGGCATAGCCTGCCAGCCACCCCTTACAAGGCTCTGGGACACAGCACAGCCCATGCATTGCTTCACTCCGTTGCAAAACCATGACACTGCTGTGTTTTCAGCCTGGTACCAGGTCTCCTAAAGCTGGGGTGGGTGGCTGAAATGTAGGGTGAGGGGACAAAAAAAATGAAGTAAAGAAGGAAATCCTCCAGCCTCCAGTACAGATGCTGAGGAATGTATATTATAAACCAAACCCAGATGGCCTGAGTGATGAGCAAGCACTATCTTTAACCTCTTATCTTTCTAACTTGGAGTTTCATCATCATGCTAAGTGCCTCCTATCCTTGCACTAGTCTAATAATTACTTTCTCCAAAAGGTTGAGGTGTGATTCAGAGGCAGAAAGGTGACTCCTCACATCAGATTGAGTTACCGTCTGTCTCTCACGCACACACACACACATGCGCATCAGCTGCAAGTTGCCAAATAGCTTCCAAGTTTGAAAAACACAGCTGGTTCCCAATTTAGAAAACACCACAGCAGCCACCAGCCGGCAGGTAGGTGCCCCAGGACAGGGAGCTGCCTCTGCAGAGACAGGCGGCTGCAACTCATGTTTAAACTGCTTTCCTCCAGAACTAGAGCTCTGCGGATTCTTTTTTAAAATATATATATATATAATATTGTATATGACACTCTAAAATGCTATAGAAATGTACTGCTTTTATGTAGTAATGTTAGATGTCATCACTACATCCATTAAAAAGCAGTACTGTGTCAAAGCTGAGGAGGTTGCGTGGAGAACCATTAAGTGCCACCATTTCATGTGCGTGCGGGTGGTTTAGTCAGGAGAGAAAAATGGAAATGTCAGGAGGAATGAATGATGGGGGCTGCCGGCACCCAGCAGAGCCCCAGCCGCAGCCTCGGTGTGCCTGGGGGAGGAGAGCAGTGTATTCTCTGCTTCATCTGTGCTAATTTAGTCTCTATGATGAGTGTAAAATGAGAAAAAATTGAGATAGCTGGATGAAGGCATCGGCTTGGCTCCCATAGAGTATAGGTAGAAATGCTTCAGCATAGCTAATACCTGTGAAACCTTTCAAAGACGTGAACAAGATGCTAAGTAGGTTTATTAGAACTCTCCCTCAGGATGCAGTAATGTACCTGCTCACAGGCATCGCTACTCACACACGGCACCTCTGAGCAGCTGATTCCTGCTGTGACCACGCTGTCACCTGCAGAGGGTCCTGCTGCTCCAGGGAGGCACCCCCTCATGGGAAGCCACTGAAAGTCCCTGGAGGCCATGGGATAGGCAGATATGGCCTGCCTGTCCCACGAGGAGAGGCAATTTGCCACCTTATTCTGACCGCAAGCAGCTCTGCAACAGCTGAGGCATCCATACACAGATGTCTTGGAGACACCAGAAACTTGTACCTGAGCAGCATGAGGGGTGGTCACAGCCATAGGCACTGCTGGGGACATTGCTGTCTATGGTGGCACCAGCAAAATACAGGTGGAGGTTATCAGGTTTTGAAGCATGGTGTTTTCCTGTCGCTTTACGTGAAATATGTAACATCTATATGTGCTCAGTCTCTCACACGTGTGCACATAGATTCACATACGCATACAAAGCACTCTTCCCAGCACAGGGGAGAAGCAAGCTGGGCTATATGAATAATGAAATGGCAGAGTTCCCCGGGGGTGCGCTCTCACACAGCTGTGGTCGCTGGGACACTGCCATGGAAGCGTCACCTTTTTGAATTTGGACTTCTGGATTACAAAGAAAGCTTGGTAACTGAACTGGAGATTTCTCTCTAACACCAAATGTTAGTGCTGTTCCAATAGCCAAAATAGAGCCATGGCACTAGGCTGGGCTTCCACCCCCCACCCAAGGGGAACCCCACAGCCAGGAAAGTGGCTGCCCCTGCGACACTCCCCTGACGCTGCCTCCTCTGGAGATCCTGGGATCTGGGAGCCTGCCCACTGACAAAAGGTGACAGAAGAGGCCAAGACATGCATGGCCCCTTCTCTGGATGAGCAATAATTCAGTCAAAGGAATGTTTTATAAAGCTGCTCCTTCTTCTTTTCTGTATTTCCAGAAGGGAGAACTGGCTGGCGCAGCAGCAGGGGAGCTCTGAGGTGAAGATGGAGACATTGGAGATGGGTGCTCCAAGCTTCCCCACTGGGTTTCCCATGTCTCTTTGGGATGCTGCCTGGAGGGGCAGCCCCAGGGCACAGCCCCTTCTCCAATCGGGTGCTGCAGTACCACAGGGACCCCCCTTCCCCACCACCTGGCTGCAGGGAGGAGGAGGATGTCACACAGGAACTTCATGTTTTACCTGCCCTAGAGAGTTAACTGTGCTTATTTGCTTTCAGACTTTGTTTTGTTAATGTCATAGGCAGCTCTTACGAATGCAGCTGCTGCTGCAGGGAGATATGGTGCTCATCTGAGCCTGGCCATATTTTGTGTTGGGCATCACCGTGGGAAACACTGTGCTTGGTCTTGAAAGCAGCGTGCAAATAACAGGAGCAGCAAAGCACAGCAGTCTCAGCTAACAAGCTCATATGTGTCTTGCGTTGGGCAGGAGCTGCATCCAACCTTGAGATCAGGCTCCTCCTCGCCAAGAGTTCACACTGCCAATAATACTCTTAAGAGGGGAGTGATTATGGTTCATGCATCTCAGCCTCGAGGTAGCTATGACTGAACCAAAATCATGCACTAAATCAATTTAAATAGATCAATGCTAACTTGTGCAAGCACATGCATAGGATTTGTCTATACACTGACATGTTTCCAGCATTTTCAGTCCTTGGCAGCTGAGTCTCCCTGTGTAAATGCAGCTTTCCTAGCAAAGCTGTTTGGGTTTTGAATGGCGATGAGCCCACTCCTCTGCCCATTGACAGGGACACGGCACATGGTGATAGCCCAGGGCAGCAGCAGGATGCTGTGCGTCCACGGTGGGGTTGGTTCAGTGCCAACACCGTGGGTGAGGTTTGGGGGTGCAGAGCAGTGTTTGGTTAGCGCAGCCTTCCTTATTGGCAATAAACCACACACTGTTAAGTACCTCCCTTCAGGTATGCTTATGGCTGCAAGAAAGGTTGTATTCAAACAACTATTTTGGCAAAAGAGAAATGAAACTCCAAGCCTAACCAACTGAAGCAATTATATCGCTACCAACCCCCTGCGAAATCAGGTTAGAACAACCTACTGCAGCTCAGCTTGAACCGAGGCTTACCAGGATTTGGCCAAATCAGTCTGTTTCAAAGGCATGGTTGCACAGATTTCGCGCTACCTTAATTAAGAGGCTTCAGATCAAGGTTACGGTTAAATTAGTGCAAGATATCATGTAGGCACAAAATTATTATAATCGTACATGTGAGAAACAGAAGTAAATATTTTAGCTATATTAACATTGATCATGTAATAAACTGTTCTACAAAGTATAACAGTTATTAGAGCTGAAGAGAAACATTTAATTGCAAATGGTATTTAACCATTTACCCTGAAAAGAAAAGCTCTGAAGAGAAGCTTGCATGACCAAAAACGCGCTTATTTTTTCTCCAGTAACATTGGTTAATTTAATGAAAATGTATTTTCTCCCTGCAACCCATGACTTCCTCAAATTCATAGGAATATTTTCGCTACAACTTAATAATTGCTACATGGTAAACAAGGGTATAGCCATGTATGTGAAACAATAGTAGTAGAGTTAATATTTAGCTGGGCAAGCTAATAAAATTAAGCTGGCCCACTGATGGACATTTATGATCTGAAAGACAGGGCTGGAAGGTACCCACAAAAACATATGATAATTCTCCATCTCACGGTGTTGCCTAACACAAACTTTATTAGGACTCATGTCCGCTGCTTCCCCAGCTGCCCCAACATGGGGTCCTTTCTCACCAGGTTTGCCACCTGAAGGCCTCTTTCCTACCCTCCTCCATAAGCGGGCAAGCTTTTCCTGCAGGTCCCAACACCCTGAAGAAGGCAAGAAGTCCATAGGCTCGTCCTAGGAAAGGAAACCTTTCTTCTTTCATTTAGCTTGGAAAGGTTATTCTGAACTTTTTGCTCTGAGAAGGTATTTCAAAAGTGGTGAAACCCTACGGTTAAGAAATGCCATTAACTGCTGGTGCTCTGGGTTATACAGATCCTAACACTGACAGTGCAATTGATGATTTCTTTATGGCTACCAGATCCTGGCATTCAGAAAGAACCCTCCCCCCCCCCCCCCCCCCCCCCCCATTTTTTAATTTTTTTTTTTTTTTTTCCCTCCAGGTTTCTATCTAATAGTGTTTTAGGCAAACTCTGTTCACCTTTTCTTAAGGAGAATTTATTGCGTGTTTTTTTTTTTTTAGTGAACTATGGGTAATTACATTGTAGTTTGTACAAAAGGTAACACTCTCAGATCAAGATGTAAGGCCTAACTTTGCCAGCTTCACAAGACAGTTGTGTTTTGCCTGGAATGCCAGATTTATCTCACGTAATTCATATTTCAGATATCTTCAAACATTTTCCCTGCTTTGGTTAAGCTATTGACACATGTAGTGCTTTTCTGGATTGAAGCAGAAAATTCCTGAGTAGAGAGGGTGCCAGATTAAAAAGCTGTTTTTTAAAAATACTTAATATTATTAGGCTATTAAAAGTGAATGAATCTGGCAGTTTAATTGCTATTTCATAATACTCTGTGTTTACTTTTTGGATTTTGCCTAGATTATGTAAACAGACATCAGGTTAATTTTTACTTGCAGCTGAACTTTTTTCAGTCATTGCCAATTGTGGCTCACTTGCCTTAACACAGTATTTCAGTGTGAGCTTTTGTAAGCACAATAAAGATTGTTAAAAGGAAAGAAAAACAACATTTCCACTAATCACTTTTATTTTTTTCAAAAGCTCATACTGACACTAAATTTTGTGTTGCATGTCCTTGCAATGTTTGATTACACAGGGCAGTAAGATTAGAAAGATAGCCAACAGAAACTAACTTTCAAACTCAAGAAAAAAATATTCAGAACAATGTCTTTTCTGTGCATTTGGAGTTTAATTTTTCACCTTGACTTCTGTAACAATTGAGTCAGAGCCTATGAAGGCTTTTTTTTTCTCTGAAAAAGATGTGATATTTTAAAATCAGAGCTGTCCCAGACATTAAGCAAAAACCTCTTATCGAAGACTAGCTGCATCTGTAGCAATCCTACATTATCTTATGTCTGTACAGTCTCCAGTGACCTCATCCCACACCCTCAGAAATACTCGCAAAAAATGTTAGTGGTGTTTATTATGACCAGGGAGAATAAATATGAAGAGCATGACAATTAAAGAGGATTAAGATGGCTTTTGCAGAGACACCGCCGAACAATGCCTTTTACTCATATTACATATTTGTAACAGAGCATTATCATTTGCTGGACTTCTTTGTGGCTGCATGTTTTTATCTAATGGAATGCTACTAACTATTTCCTTCTTGGATGGATACCATGGGACATTATACCGGGACATTACTCTGTAACTAAGGATGCCCCATGAATAGCAGAGTACTTAGACATTTAGTCTTCCTCCATATTACTTGCTTCTTGCATCAGGTTTCAATAACCAATAACTAAATTATTCATCTGTTTCATTTGCTCAAGAGCAGCGATGTGGATTCTCGTACTGAGTCTAGACGCGCTGGAAAACTGGTGCAAACTGAGTAAACATTTGCTCAATCCACCCTGCTTTCCACCTCGTATAACTGAGGGGCTGAAGAAGGAAGGGTTATAAAAATAAATGTTGACATTAACCCATCTGTTAGCTTCTCTCACCCGAGCAACCTCACCAGCTATACTGTTGGGGTGAGTCAGAAACGGGGATGTGGCTAATAATCATGTTCTTCAAATCTTTGCTTTCAAAAAGAAAATTGTGCGGCACTAAATAATAGTAATAATAATAAATGTTTTCAAAGAAGCTTTATTCATTTGAAAACCTCTTCCTAAACTTATTCATTTCTCGGTGAGGAAGGACAAATATCTCCAATGCAGAATAACTGGAAAACTGTGCAAGGAGATGTTGTAAAACAATGGCTGGACCTGAAACGTGATGGCATTGAATGTAAAACTAGCAAAAGAGGAAAAAAAAATACTTCACAATTTGACATGACCTTGTGTACTGTGTTAGCAACAAGATGTTCTCTCTGTTTGGATAAGAAAATTGTGTGCGCTTCACAAAGAAACATTTTGAGCATTGCTGTGCTCGTTAGTCTCCGTATTTATGGATCTGTCAACTCTACCACTGTGAACATCAATGCTAAGGATTAGATCTGTGATGTCAAGTGTGTCTGTGGAGTGAAATGCCACCAGCAACCTCCACAGACAGAGCCTGAGAGCAGTATCTCTTTCTAAAACGGTTTGGATTGGTTCGGCATTTTTTTTAAGGTTAAGCAAAGTACAACAGAAAGGAAAATTAGGCTGTTTGGGTTCTCAAAAATATCACCATGTTTTTGAGTTGCTGTGATCAAAGTTAATTTAAGGTATATTTAGAAGCTATAAGTAAAGGGTTGCTTCAAGACATGGGCCAGCATCTTTTGTCAAAAAAAAAAAAAAAAAAAAAATCTGAAATGGTTTTATTGAGGCTGAGGCTCAGACAGTCCTGCACACATGTGCTTGGGAAAGGAGCCTCAGACATGCAAGTGTAAGGTCCCTTTTGGAGGACTGGGATGGAGTAAAACAACTGCAGGAACATCCCAGTTAAGACCAGTTACTGTTAGTTAGCTGGTGCAAAAGCCAAGCTGGAGCACTGACCGGGCATGAGGGAGCAGCTGTCCCTGCAGGGCTGGGCAAAAGAGCCCTGACCCCATGCTGAAAACTGGAGCGGTGCTGCAGGGAAGTGGAGCTTGGAAACACAGCCTGAGAGCTGCCAGGAGCATCCCTCTCCCCTTCTCCAAAGCTCTGTGAGCTGCTGCGGGCAGACCCCTGGCCCCCTGGGTGCTTTGCAGGCACCAGGCTCCACCACGGGGTGGGAAGGAGTTATTTTAGGAAGCTGCTTAAGCATAACGATGGTTAGGCTGGGGCCGTGGATCACATCATCTTTAACTATCACTGTAAGAATAGTTATAACCATCATACGCATCTCCCAGTCAGTGGTCTGCATTTGCTCTTTTGTGCAGTATTATCCTGCAGCCACAAAGATATCAGATAACTAAACTTCTCTTACATCATACAAAAACCAGTTCTTGTAAAAACTAGAGGCCCTTCTTCTCCCCTCCCCCATCAAAATTCCCAAAGCTAAAAAACAAACAAAAAGACATAGCTTGAGTGCAGTGCAGGGGTCAGACGCTCCCAAGCCTCGCAAGGACACTATGTGACAAGAAACATGCTCACGTGAGAATACTTCAACACCTGAAGTGCCACCAATGCTCTACCCAGTTCTGTGCTGGAGAATGGGAGCATGAGAGAGCAGGTTTTGGGGAGAGGGCAATCCTTTCCTGAAGGGAATTTCTGTCTCTGCACCACCAGATACTGCATCCTTCCCTGTGTCTGCACTGATAGTTTTCCATATGGTCAAGAGGAGAAAGAAATAAACAGTGCCACAGGGCCACCCAAACCTCCATTTGCTTGAAAGGGATCAGAGAGTCATGAGAAAAACCTCTTGGGACAGAGGAGCAATCTGAATGTGCTTGATACTGCAGTGTGGATGTCTAGACAGAAAAAAAAATATCAATTAGCTAGCTTCCAGCCACATCTCACATTACTTTTTGGGTACGGCAGGTAGTTACATTATTGCATGCTTCGGGGTAAATGGACGATGGATTTGAAATTAATGTGCAAAGCAGTTTAATCAGATCTGGTGCTCACTGAAACAGAAATTAAAATGACAAAATCATAACAAGAGACAGAGAGTGGTTAGAGGCCTAGAAGACATTACCACCTTGTTCATTGCCAGGTTTATTTCCTGACACCACAGAAGTACAAACTGGAGTAGTTTCCAGGTGTATTTATTGTTTCTGGAAATTGGATTTAAAATAGGTGGTAAGCTAGATAAAATACTAGAGCATCCCTTCATTACCCCAGAAATATATTGGCCACTACACAACACAGCAAAACATAACCTACGAAATAGAAAGCTATTTCATAACCATCCGTGAAGGGCTCACACCTAGCCCATTGCTCTAGTACGTACTCAAAAACAAGCAAACAAAAGATAATTCAAAATCTTTGTCCTTCTGGTGTGCCTAGCACTACAGACTTGAAAAGAGCAGAATGTTTTTAAAAGGCAGCCCTCCTCAGAAAAGGCATGACTTATCTTCGTGTGAATTGGGTAGCCCGGTCACGTGAGGACGGAAGCCCCAGCTTTGGTGAGGAGTGCCCTGTCACTGTTTGGGAGCAGAAGATTTAGGTCAGTACTGGCTACTTGTGAGAGTAAATGTGATAAAACCCACCTGGGTTTTGCAAGCAGCCTTGCTAACTGTCCGTGTTGGTAACGCAGCTGTTTGCCAGCAGCCAGACACGGTGCCCAGTGGTATTTACTGAGCTTCTGCACCACGCAGCTTAAATGTGAGGCGAGGTCTGAGACTCGGGAGCAGAGTTATACAAAACAACTGTGTTTGAGCTTTGCCAGAGGGCTCATATTCTGCTGACAGGATGTTTTTTTATGCCACGATCACAAGACGATGCTCAAATCTGAACAGCCACATGCAGCAGTGCTTTACAGCTTCTGATTCAACAAGAAATATGCTACAGAGGAGCTCCATGCACTGTGCTGGTGAAGAGTTCTGCCCTACTCAGAGGGCTGCCGACACGCTTGGAGTGTGCAGCCTGTCCTTGCAGAAAAAGCAGCAACACTTTGATAAATCTTGGTCCCCACGTGTGCTCCGGGTCTGAGCCTACATGCTTGACCCCACCTCGGATAAGCCCCGTGTGCTCAGCTTTGTCACCAGAAGGACATCTTCAGAGTGCTCACTGCACTTGTGGAAGACCTATCATCAACAAGAGCAGTATCTTCAGCTTGTAGTCAGAGCCAGGCCAGATAAATAAGATTAAAATGCTGATTTCTGTCAGCATTATCTCCATCCCATTTCTGTCAGCATTATCTCCATCCTCTCCTCACCACGAGTGAGGAGGACTCAGCCTACAGACTGCTGAAAGATTCCAGGTGCACAGGCCAAGTGACAGGTCCTGATTTTGGCCTAAAAGTGCTTGTTGATACAACTAGAGCCATGCATCAGAATAAGTAAAAGATTTGGGATTATTTTGCATTCGTTTTGCAAACTAAACAATACATTTCTGAAAAAATCCGTGGAATACTTCCTTTCTCCTTGCTCCTTAATCCTCAGTGGTACCTCTTTGCTCCTACTGATTTTCTTTGCCTCTCTACCTGCCCTTTGCTTCCTCTGTCCTTGGAGTCCTTAACCACCAACCCCACCCCCCTGCTTTCTCTCTGGCTTTCTCTTCTTAATTTCCCTTTTGTGTCATGTTTATGAGATGCACAAAAGTTGATTTCCAGCTGAGAAAGGCATCCCACACAGGGAAAGATAACCAGGGAAATATTTCTTCCCATTTATTCTGAGTAGCTGCTGCTTTCACTGCTGCAGACTGTCACTAGAGGTGAAAGGGGTGCAGGTCCAATCCCTGACATGTAAAGTGACCGTGGGATACATACACGGAGGCCAAATGACCAAGCAGAAAACTCTGGTTAGTGCTGATCTTCAGTACTTTGAGGTTACCTGCTCTCTAGCACAATCACCTTTCTTTTCTGCTACTGTACATCTTTCCCAAACATCTTTCTCAACAAATCTGACTTTGCCAGCCTGTTCTAAAATAAAGACATTTTAAAAATTTATCCACCCTTTGCTTTCACATCATGCTCTTTCAGCACTATGTCATTTAGATCTGTGCTTGAAAGAAAAAAAAAAACTGTGGCTCTTCTGCATTCTGGCATCCCATTACTAATTCTGGTGGAGCTAGACATTTCTGTAAACATGGCTGGGAAATGGATATTGTGCTTTGTTCCAATTGCCATAACAGACTTCTTCATGACCTCTGGCATGCCACTCAAACGATGTGTCTCAGTTTCATCAGGTTGGGATTTTCAGACTTTCCTTTCTTACTTTTTATCTGAGGGACCCAGAGTTTTAAAAGACAAGGGGGGAATACATTAATATTATTATTATTATCCTTTGCCTGCCCCTCTGTTTTTCCTGCTGCCTAGCTTCCATGCAGCTGTTGAACATTTAAGAAAAACATGTCTCCCACTGAGCAAGTTCCCTACGAATGTGAATTGAGCTTCAGGCAAGAGGAAATGTGAGTCCTGAGGTCACTCCTGAAATAAAGCCCTCGCCTGGCTGCACATAATTCTGTTGTTGTGTTTTAGGCATGGTTTAAGAAAAAAATATTGCACATTTCCCACAATCAGCATCAAAAGAAATGAATGCTGGTGATCATGAGATGATCATAAGATCTTTTAAATCTTGTTATGTCTTTCTGGTATTTTCAGTTGTGCTTTTAGAGTCTGCTTCTTAGATCCAAACAGAAAGTGGGGGAGGTGGGATTAGGGAAAGAAGATGACCTGCTGGTGCAAATCAGAGTGAATAGAGAGGCCTCCATGTCCTCTACACTGCTGGTTTGAGAAGACAGAGCTCTTTTTCAATGTTCAAGATACACCCCCTGTTCACAGGGGAGCAATATTTCTGTTGGATATGAAAGCAGTTTCTAATCTGCTCTGACCTTGGTGAGAAATTCAAGTCCAAATGTAGTAACATAGAAGTTGACAGGTCAGCCTGAAGAATTTGACGTGGGGGAGGCTTTCTTGCTGTCTTTCTTCCTTTCTTTCACTTAAAACCTTATCAAGGATCACTTCAAGTGCTGTGGCAGTACGGCTGGCCATAGAAATGACACCAGCTGTATCATTGTTACTGCTATTACAAGGAAGGTGCACGGAGCATTTACCGGACCAGCTGAGGATCTGCTTCTATTGCCAGAAATGGTTAAAGAGGGAGGGCTATCAAGAGAAGCATTTTACCTTTTCATGTGCTAAAACTGCAAAAGTTGATCTAAATTTTACACATATACATGACTCTTTACAGAAAGACTTCTGGCTCTACGCCAGTGGTTTTGTATTTTTTTGTTTGCCAAGCCGAAGATGAATTCAATGACCCACACGAAGACTGTAGATAGTTCCCACCATCCTTGAAGGTTTCTTATTGCCAGGTGTATCAATGCCCTGTGGTACAATGACTAAGACAAAACTTGACTGTAGAAATGATCTATGCTTGATCTACTTCTTGCTTTCTTCCCGCGTCAGTAATCTTCTTATGTGCCTTGACAGCAAAAGGGCTGGAAAGGCTTTGAGTTAGAGTCCCAGCTCAGGAATTATTCACAAGTCTGAAGCATGATGGTTATCTTTCAGGCTATCTTTCTTCCAGTTATTTTTCTGGAATCAAGCTTATTTTTGATCACTGACAGGTTAAAAGCTTTTGGTTAAGACTTGGGTGCTTCTTTGTACTTTGCCAGTCAAGCGATGAGCCTAACATTTCTACTCATTGCTCGTGACAAAACGTATAAATTATGAATAGCTAAGGCCTATTTATTATTTGTATTGTCGGAGAAACATCTTATACCCCATTATTTTCAGCATTGTGCCTACCAGACAGAAAAAAAATGCTCTCCATCCACTGGAGAATTTACAACTTAATTATGAAGCAATGTGAAGAGCAGATCTCACAGCTTCCCTCCAGTCAGAGACCACATGCACAGGTCCAGAGACAGGATGAGGTGTCACCCACCTGCCCAAGGACCACCGGGTGGCTCTGTCTGCCCAGCTGGAGGGGATCATGTGTGAAGTGGGTGGCCTGGAAACCCAGCTGCTGCCCAGGAGATGTCTCCCTGGTGGGATCTTCTGTGTCCAGAGCCAATGGTGGGACCCTGTGCCACCAGCATGGGGCTAAAGGAAAACGGGAGGCAGCAGCATGAGCACCCTGTGCCTGCTGCATGGAAGCAGAAGGGCTTGGGGTGAAGAAGTGGTGCTAGGGCTCAGAGGTGAAGCCTGGTAAGCCTGCACTAAATTCATATGGACTGATACAGGAACGTGAGGAAATGAGGAAATAAGGTTGCTCAGCACGCCAAGCAGTGATCGTAGATCAGCCACATCACGGCGGCTGTCCCATTTTCTGTAGATGGCATGTCAAAGGCATGATTTAATGAAGGACTTGAAGGACATTTCCTCCAGCACAAGGCAAAGCAGAGAGTTTCTTGCTTGAAAATCTCAAAAGCAGACGAAGGAGGCAGGTAGACATGACTGTCAGCAATACTGAAAGACAGATTATAAATATGGTGGGGTTAGATGAAGAAAGCTCTTGAAGGCAAAGACAAGTAAATTGTGCTCGATGGAGAGCCAGAGGAATGCTGCAAAGAGAAAGGTCAAGGTAATGGGCTGGGAGAATCATCCCTGCAGCAGCGTTCTGCGTGGGCAGTGGCAGAGCAGCACGGTTCTTGCTCGGGCCAGAGGAAGAATGTGACAGTACCGAGACACGATCCCGGTGGTCTGCAAGTTTCCTTCTAAAGTTGTTTTCCTGCTCTGTTTGCTGGCATTACGATCCAGAAAGCATTTTGGTGTTTCCCACCTACAGCGATAGGAGTTTCCCTGGGAGCAGAGCACGGAGGAAGGATTTCATGGTCTACACAGTCCCGCTGAGAAAATGTCTCTCTGCACATTCAGGAGCCTGGAAGCACGATGAGCAATGGCCCACAGGGCAGGTAGTCTCTGTGGGGTGGGAGGCTGAAGAACAACTTCATGTCCTACTTCCTATTTATGGGACACGACTCTTGAGAGAGGGGGTGGCTGCCTGGGTGGTGGGCAGATGTTTGTGGGCTGGATGTTTGTTAGGGCAGTGGTGGTGACCACACATCTCAGGGGGGAAGCTGGTGACACACGGGCTTGGCAGAGACGGCTGGGTGACAGGCATGGGCATCTTGGGGCTTCACCCATGTTTGTGGAGGATGTGGATTCTCTCAGCAGTGGAGGCTGGAAGTGCATCACTGCAGGAACTGGCAATAGCTGAGGAGGAGCAGGAGCTTGCCTGAACAAAGTCCTGAGCAACCTCAGCTAAGGCGCTGTTTTGAGAAAGAAGATGACCTCCGGAGGTCCCTTCCAACCTAAATTATTCTCTGAGTCCACTCTAAATTAAAATTTAATTTTCAGAGCGGTGTCCCAGCACCTGCTGCCTCTGAACCCTGACATTCTTCTCAGCTGCCATGACAACACCAGCAGTGCCAAGGCATTTCCAAACAGTCACTGCTCATAGTCCCAATCCTCAGAGGTTTCCTCCTGAGGACAAAACAGCAGGGAAGTCACTCACCTGCTGCTGGGACAATGGGGCAATGGCATTACAGAGAGCTGCTCTGCCTCCTTATCTCTGTCCCCTGGGCATTCCTTCCCTGATGAGGAATTTCCTCAGAGCGCTGACTGAAAGGCTCCTAGGTCAGATGCATTTATCTATGCAGCAGATAAAAGGCTGCAAGGGAGGGCACATTCCTCCCCCTTTGCCACTGTCACTGAGCTTGCCTGCAAGCTGGGCTCCACACTGGTGCTTTACAGCCCGTGCATCTGCAGACCGCATTATTTATTCTGCTATGCCGCATAATTGCCAAACTAAGACTAGGAAACCAAACTTCAGCCTGGGTCTAGCCTTCCCCCCATTCACAGGAAAATACTGTAGGTGCAATATGAAATGGATTCCTTTGAGCTTTTTTCTTCTCTTAAAAAAAATAGTCATAATAGTGAACTTTTATTTTTCTTTATGAAGCCAAGCTATTATTTTCCTCTACCGAAGAACAACTTTTCAGCCACTGTCTCTTTTAAGCTTGGACACCAAAACACTGTCTCCTGGGAACCCCAATATTTTGATAAGAACAGATCAGAGGGCTGTCCAGCAGCCAGAGCTCTTACAGGGCTGAGACCACACCATTTAGGCAGTGACCTGGCCATGCTGTGCATCTCTTTAGTAAAACTCCCAACGGGGTGGACTTCTGCCGTCTTTTGCCCTGTCCCATGCCCCTGTGAAGAACTGCTTTCAGGCAGGTGGTGACGGTTGGACTGCTGAAGCTTAACATGTTTGTCAGACTCCTCCTGTGAAGAGCAGGGTAAGTGAGGAGAGGGTGAGGAGAGAGACTAAGCCACAGGTGGGGGCAGCTCTCTCCAAATGGCTCCAGCACGTTGAGCAGTGGCATCAGGGATCTGCCACAGTGTGTGAACGTGCACTGGGAGACACTTGTTATTACATTTGATACATTTGATGTATGGCCTTTACTTAAATCATCAAATTCAAGACTGAAAGTCATCTTCTGCTACTAATGCTGTTTTTTTTAATTGAACTCGTATATATATAATATATATATACATATGAGTTTTTACCCATGAATAGGTCTTTTTTGATATAGAACTGCACTAGAATTAGAGGGTGGTTGTGGGTTTTGTTTGTTTGTTGTTTTTAGTTTTGTATATCAGCATGATTTTTCTGGGGTATTTTAGCTCCTGAGAAGTAAGGAAAAGATAATTCTGAAAATTTTATTCCTTTTCCCCTTGTTCTTTTTTTTTTCTATGACTTCATCAAGGCTGCTTGCAAGCAAACTATGTTTACATGGCTATTTTTGTCATTTTCTTCCTTTTACACTCATTGTCAGTATTTTGTTAGGCTGATATATATTAACTCCTTAGGGATATGCATTTTATTTCTAACAGCATCCTGGGATTTCCTATCACAACTGGCCAAAAAGAGGTGTGGGGTGGGGGAAGCTGAAGATAAATACAGCTGAGGTGAAATCAGAGCACTACATTCTCCATCCAGATCTAAGGTATGTTCTCAAGAGCTTCCCATTTCAAGAACACTTATACGATATGTTTCCACTTAGCTTTTATGCCAAAAATATCCCAGTGCGGCTCCCGCTGATAAAAGCAGCAGGGGTGTCGGTGTGAACAGGGCTCCAGGCAGCTGCCCGGACTTCCTGCCGTGCTCCTGCACAAACCTGCGGCCAGACAACCTGGGCCAGAGATGGGGAGCCCATGAGTGCCAGGTGGCCCCGTTCCCCATTGCAGATGCAGGGGACCAGCCCTCCCAGGCACCCTGCTGCTCCTCAGGCACAGACGGTGTGGGTGGCAGCGGCAGAGCTCATGGGCAACATCACTCGCAAGGACACAGAGTCAAGACCACGAGGAGTGGTTGGGGAAAATCACAAATGGGACAAAAGATGGTAAGAAAATATTTCATCAGCACTGGCTGAGTCCACTTCTTTACAAATACATCTGCACTGGTGACATCAGTTACAAACATATTTAAAGAAGTAAAAATTTTTTAAAAATGAGGGAATTAAGCCTCGTCCATGGACTGTCTTAAATCTCATTATGAAACTTACTCAGAGTTCACAGAATTTTAAAGCAGTTACATGTTAAGGGCAATGCTAAAAGATTGTCGAGCCATTCCGAAGCATTCTGGTCTGGGTAAAGGTCTGGGCAATAACCCTTCTAGCACATGGAAGATAGTGAAACACAGGACAACACACGCCAGAGCCAGACCTGTCATTCATCATGATTCCTTCTGTATAGACCAGGTACAAAACATGGTGAAAGGCTAAAAGAGAACTGACCAGCCTCTGGGCCTGGGTGGGGGATATATCTCCTGAAATCCCTGTGCTACAGTTACCCCAGGAATGGTGAAACTATAGAAAAAAATCAGCAACAGAAGAAAAAAAGAAAAAAGAAAAAAAAAATGGGTCACTGCCCCATTGTTGTCTGTGCCACAGTTCGCACAAACTTGCTGATGTGGAAGGGGGAAGAAGTTAAATGTGTACACGCAAGTCATTCTGCACTGCTCAGCCTTAAAACAAGAAAACAGCACTTTTTATTTTGTGATACAGAACTTCCATAAGAAGGAAGAAATCCACACTTGGAAAATGATTGGGGTATAGGCACTGTGGTGCTCTTACTCTGCAGTGTTTGCAGCCATGAGGTCCACGGCGCAAGGGGTGCAGCCATGAGTAGAAGGCCTACAGAGCAATTTCAGGCGGGGGAGAGCAGGCTGCGTCCCAGCTGCTTGCAAAAGAAGCATTTGGTGGTCAGTCAGCACTGGAAAGAGAAATGGTGTGGCAGCTGAAGGCAGGGAGAAAGGCCAGCTGGGTGGGGAATGGAGGTGCTGCTGGAGGTGCTCCTCCACCACAGGAGCGTCCTTCAAAGGATGATGGTGAAGAGAGGCTGGGAATGGTCGTGGTGCCTATGGGGAAGTTCTTCCACAGAGGCCTTGTCAGACACTGAGGGACACTCAAATGTAACTGTTCAGTGGCTCTTCTCGCTGGGGCTGCTGGACATCTTGTCTGAGGAAGGCTTGAATTCTGCCCACTCACCTGAACCACCATGAACAACTCAGATGGCACAAGGGGGCCATGAGGCACCACAGGCCCAGCTGACGGCCCCGTACACGTGCACGGTGCTGTGGGCAGGGGTGCAGCAAGAGCCTAAGAGGGCGCTTCGCCCTGGTAGCAGGGAGACAGAAACGTGTGCTGCAAAGCCGTCCTCAAGGCCTTCCCAGGTGGTTTTGTCAGTTGCTGTGAGCCTGGCTCTGCATATATACTGGTGTATATTTGCTAATATTTCACTGCAGAAAAGATCCTGTAGGCCCACTCTGGAATATATCTGTACCTGCTGCTCTTCCCAGTGCAGAGGTGTGACAAGAGCACCAGATGTAAGAAGGGCTCGGCCCCTCTGGGCTCGGAGGCTGCGTGGAGGCCGGAGCGTGTTCAGAATGGCTCCTGCGGCGAGGACTCGGGCGCTCTGCTCTCCAGGGCACAGCTCCCCTGCTCGGCAAAGCTTGGGGGTAGCCATGACTTGGGCGGGCTTCACTTCCACCCCCCTGAACCAACTGGCTGCACAACCAGATTTCAATCCCTTCTTATTTTTCCTGAGCTCCTTTAAAACACCAATTTCCTAGAGATGGGAGGGGGGGAGGGGGTGGAAAAAAGATAAACGATTAAAACTGTTGGGCAGATAAGTGGCTTTAGGACAATGTCATCCTGCTGCGACACACATCTATAGGGAATCTGAGGAGAAGTGGGACTAAACAGCATGGGAAGGGGGTGTTGGTTCTGCGTGCACCACGCACGACAGCAGATTTCTCCTGCTGAAGGCTCTGGTAGGTTCTCGCACTGGCTAAAGGGAGTTGCTGCAGTGGCTTTGTCACTCAATGACTTGATATGGCTTGATTGCTTTAGGGGGAAAAAAAATGGCCATGTGCAGAGATCAGACAATTTGTAGAATTGATTTTTTAAAGATAATTATTTATT
>NC_048895.1:51723537-51766763 GCF_011077185.1 Oxyura jamaicensis
GGGGCCCGGCGCCCCCGAGGGCGGCGGCTCGGTGCCGGTCCCGGTGCGGGCGGGGAGCCAGAAGCGCTGAGTCAGCGCCGCGGGCCGGCCGCCGAGGGCCGGGGTCCGGGGGTCGCCCCCGCCCCGAGCGGCCCCGGCGGTGCCCGGGAGAGAGGGGCCGGACCCCGGCGGCGGGGCGGCGGCGGGCAGGGCGCTGCCCCCCCGGCGCTCCTTATCAGCCCGGCTCGATGCTGCAAGGCGTGTCTGGGGCTCTGCTCATGTGATGGAGCAAGAGGCAGACGGGCGGGGGGACCAGGGGCGGAGGTGATTTTCCTCCCTCTCTTTTTTTTTTCCTCCCTTTTCCTTCCCTCCCCTCGCTCCCTAAAGGAGTTCGCGGACAGCCGGGCTCCTTCATTCCCGGCTGCGCCGCCGCCGCCCCCCGAGCCCCCTCCCGCCGCTCGGCCCGGCCCGGCCGCGGGGCAGCGCCATGGGCGCCGGCAGCTCCACCGAGCCGGGGGGCGACGGCGCCGCCGGGACCCCCGGCAGCCCCCCACCGCCGGCGGGGGAAGCGGCGGCGGAGACCGCCAAGGTAAGGCAGGGAGCGGTCGGGGATGGGGGGGATCGGGGACGGGCGGCGGCTCCTCCGGTGCGGGGAAAGTTTCCTGCGGCCCCTCGGGCACCTGCCGCGGCCGGCGGGGGGGCTCCGGGCCGGGACTGCGCCACGGGCAGCGCCGCAGTCATAAAACGGGCGGCGGGGGCCGGGGGCGAGGGCGGGGGGCGCCGCTTTTGTGTGTGGCCGCGGGGGCTGCGGGGGGAGCGGGGCCGCGCCCAGCCGGGGGGAGAGGGCAGGGGCTGCGCCAGCACGGCTGGCTGCGGCGGTACCCAGCGCTCCGCAGCCGCTGCGCTCCGCAGCCTTTTTTTTTAAATTGTTATTATTTCTTAATTTTTCCTTTTTTCCCCTTTTTTTTTTTTTCCTTCCCCCCCCCCCCCATCTCTCCCGAGGGTGCGGTGGGAGGCGCGTCGAGGCACAGCCCAGCCCAGCCCGCCGGCGGGGGCTGCAGCGCGGAGCCCTCCCCGCGCTGCCCCAACTCCGTCCCGCCGGCCTCCGCCCTGGGGGGGTCCCCCCCTTTCTCCCGACCCTCCCCCGGCATCTCCGCAGCCCCCCCGGGGCTGGAGGCACGGCCGCGGGCGGTGGCGGTGCTTTCCTTGGGCGCTCCCCGGTGCCGCGGCGCACCGGAGCGGGGGGCAGCCCTCAAAGGGGGGCTGAGGGGAGGGGGGGAGGCGGGTGCGAGCTATTTTAAACGGAGCCGCTGGAAGAATTGAAAGAAATTCTTTTAAAACATGTCTGGGGGTTAAAAATAGATTATGAATGAACCCATTTATCCCTCTGGAATAGGCGTGTTTAGGGGATTCTGGGACTGAAAGGGAGGTTATGTCCACCGGCGTGTTTACACAGCATCGCCGTGGGGTCAGACGTTGGTTTGTAGGGGGGGAATACTGCGACGTTATACCCGGGCTGCTCGGAGTTTGGGTCCCCGGAGCATGGCTGCTCAGAAGTTTCTGTGAGCGGGCGTGTGGGTGTGTTAGAGCTTGAGAACTGGTTATGACTTTGTTTCTTTGACCTTGTGGTTCAGATTTAACTTTCAAGTTGAATTTCCCATAGTTCCTGGCATCCCCTAGACCTCCTTGTGCGTGTTTTGACAGATTTGAAAACCACATTGAGAATGAACTTTAAATTAACTGAGATTTATTTTATTTTCTTTTTAACCAAATAAGCGTAAGGGATTGGTGTTGGTTAACAAAATATTTAGCAGTTACGTTGAGCGGTTCTAGAATTCAGATGCTGAAATCTAGACGGCAGTGAATTTACAGAGGGCAAGCATTTGGTTACCATGATTGTTTTAAAATGAAGATAATGTGACTTTCAAGAAGGGACATGATGTTCATAGCTGTGTTTATCCAGTTATGGGAACCAAGACAAAAAAAAAAAAAAAAGAGAACACCGCCGATGCTGTTCTCAACTACAGACTATTATTGTTTTTAGTGCTGTGGTTTATATCTTCCGCTCTTTAGGAATCATGCTTTCGAATAATTACACTTCCTTATTTAAGTCGAACTGGTTAAAGGTGGGGAAGTTCTTCTTGCATTTCACTGTTGTAAGAAGTTGTATTACTGCTACTTTTCTAAAACAGCCATTTTTGTCTTCCATTCCATTAAATAAGAAGAAAAGGAAGCTTTAATGAACTTTAGCCTGCTGCTCTTTTTTTTTTTTTTTGTATCTCACTTAATCTGTTCTTACTCCAGTGAGAGAGCTTCATGCGGATTTGAGACGTAATTTTTCATAGTTAGCCCTTTGAATTTGAAAATCACCAGATCATGCTATGCCCCTGGAGAAATCTATCAATGAGCTAATGTGTTTGCAGAACATGCAATAGGGGCGCTTTAAAGGATGGTCATCTTTCTTACGCTTTTCAAATTAAAATGCTCATCACTACCCTCTCTTTTAGGAAAAAAAAACTCTGAAAACTGGCTTCAGTGTAGTCTAATGTGAGTGAGCCTTGGCAAGTCAATTACAGACGAATTGTCTAGGCAACTGTTCTAATGTGTAATGTAAAATCTCAGCAGTTGTACTTCTTAGTCACTTAAAATTCCTCAAAATATTTAACCAAGTTTCTTTTGTAACAGTTGTATTTTGTACAAGATGAAAACCTGTTTGCTTTTTCTTCTAGAAAGACCAAATTCACAGTCTTCAAGTCGCGTCGTTATCCCCCTGTGACTCTTTGGCCAGATACCAGTTCCTGAGGTGTCCTAGTTACTTGAAGGGGAGTCCAGAAACTGTGTTTCTCATCGCTGCAGCCCGGGAGATGTCAGATGCCCTGTTAAGCACTTGGGCTGCAGTGCTAGAGATGCTTGGGAGCCTTGGGCATGTTGGCTTGGAAGCATTGCAGGGTAAACGTAGGCTCCAGGAGTTAGGAGTCAGGTGTTCACCCCTATCCTTTCAAAGGTTGCTGCTGATTTATACATACAGCAGCTCCAGAGTTTCCAGCACAGCATGTTAGTGGGACTTGAAATTGGTGGTGTGGTTTTTTGTTTTTTGCTTGCTGTAACAGATCCTTATCGTGCCTAGCCGCCCTGCTGTGGGAAGCCCCCTCCGCAGGGAGCGGGACGTAGCTGGAGGTACTAACCCCTCCGCGTGTCTGAACCAAATCCATCCGACCTGTGAATCAGCATCCAACGTCCTGCTGAAATCCGTGGGCAGGGTGTGGTCCCACAGAGGGCTGATCTGATCTAGATATTTCCTGACTGTTTCGGCAGCAATACTTCTTCCCATCTTTTTCTTCCTCCCCCGTCCCTCTTTCCTGCCTTGCCCCCGTATGATGCAGCCCCATGTCACGCTGTGCCTGATGCTCACGTTACGTTCCCATAAGCCAAGCAAACTCACTAACTCTTCAGGCCAGTCTTTCTGCTGGGCCAGTTCCCTGATGGATTCATTTGCCTCATGCAATGCCCAGGTGAGACCTAGAGCCAGGCCAAGGCAAGCACCTGTGGCAGGCAGCCAGGAGGGGCAATGAAAACACTTCCACACCCGTGGCAGTGAGCTGGTAGACCATGGCTGAGATCTCCCTGCCACTCTGTCCTGAGTAACACTGAGGACTGAAACTTGGTCTGAGAAGGAGTTTACAGATTTCAATTATAATAGTGCTAGAAGTAGGAGCAGGATCTCTTTAGAGAGAGCAGACAAACCTCAGCTGTCCCAGGCTAGCAAAAGCTTTGAAATGTCTGCTGGCATGGGTCCTGTGCTTCTGCCTCCTCTCCAGCCTGGGTGCCTGCAGCTTCCCCGGGCTGCTTCTGGCATCAGCAAGCTCATTCAGCGAGTTAACCCCATAGGAAGCTGTTCAGGTGCTTTGGCAAGACTGATCTCTGCCAATCTGTTGAGGTGCAGTGGGTGGAGGGAGCAGACCAGACCTGGGTGACACTTCTCTGGGTGGCAGCGAATGGCTAGATCGGTGCTGTCATCTTCACCTTGTGTGCTCATTCTCTGTCCATAGCAGCGATGCCCCTCTCACCCAACCTCCCATTCTGATGCTGAGAGCCAAAAAAGACTGGGAAGAGGTGCTCACGGCTTGCTGCCCCTCAGAGCAGTGCCCTTTGGGGCCCCGTGGGGAGGGCAGCGACTACGAACTGCAGGGTCTGTGCGAGGAAAGCCGCGTCATGCTACGAACATCTGAGCCAGAACAAGTGTGATCCACCCTGTTTTTATCTTACTTAGAGGTCCAGGGCACCGGTTTCGGTACAGGTACCTTTCTGTGGTCCTGCTGAGAAAGCAGAGAGCTGTGTAGGAACAGCTACCTGCCGCCACGTGGGGAAACTTAAAGGTAGGATGCAGGGGAAAAAAAAAAAAAAAAAGAGAGCTTGGCAGAGCAACAAGCTATTCTTGCAGCAAAATAGAGGTTTGGCAAAGATAGCCTTCTGCGGGAATTTTGATGGCTTTAAAATTTTGTGTGGTGAATTCCTGGCTTGCTCCCATGCAAGGGCCCTGCTCAAGAGCAGTGATCATTCAAACCGTGTTTTCTGGATAATTCCTATTTCTGAGTAGTAACTTGATTACGCTACCTGCCTTGTAATGAGAGCAAGTGTCTGCTAGACAGTAAATATTTGGAACTGTCTCTTCTAAAGAGGTTACCAGCTGAGATGTCAGAATGTCTTATTGTCTGAATGCATGACAAATAACAGCTGTGACAGACTTACATCTGCTGTTTAAACAACTGTGTGCTGGTGACGGGGCTGAGTCAGCCTGCAAATACAAGCAAGTCGTACATTAGTGACGGTAAAACTCAGCTTAAACGAGTACCAGAGGAAAGTCCCTAAACGGCATCTCTAAGAGCCCTGGTTAAAAAGCACTTGAGTTTGAAGCCTTTGGTCTGAATGGTGGATGAGGCTGCAGGGTGCTCCCGGTACAGCGGGGGCTGATTCCTTCTGAGTCCTTCTCTTCAGACCTGGAAGGAAGACAGTCGTGTCATTTTGTGGTGATGTTTGGAGTTCGGCCCATGCCTGTGGAGTGGCTTGGGAGAAAGCATAAAGGCGCTTAATTGAAAAAATGCACAATGGAAATTGATGCCACAGATCCACTGAAAGTGTGAAATAGCCTCTAATTATCTAGGAGATAAGAGGGAGGTGGTAGAAGGAGTGTCCAGGCACTTTGAAGGCCAGGGAAGGCAATTAGCTTGTGTTTGATGTGACAGAGAAGCTAAAGAGATGCAATGAGGAGCCATGCGGCCTTTGAAAGTCACTCTGGTTGGAAATGCAAGCCATGTGTTTAGTTACTGAAACAAGAGTAACCTGCTTTGTGCTCTGTCCTTCTGACCGTGTGGTGGTGGTGTCCTAGGATTGCTATGCAGAGAGAGTTGAGAGATGTGAGACCAAGGAAGGAGCTCGTGTTGGTTCTGGCTTAGGGTACGGACCTGGTTGGGAGCAGCACTTTCTTCACAAGTTGCAAAAAGATGGTGGTGATAGTTTGGGAGTAAAAACCGTGATTCATTTTAGCCAAGTGGATTTCAAGGTTAATCATCCATAAGGAGATGTCACAGCTAAGTCAGAGAGAGTTAGGACAGAAGAGGCTCGATCCAAGGGAGTAAAAGGTAAGGAGAAGGCTCCTGACTTTGCCTGAAGGAGACATTACCCAGAAATAAGATACTGAAACTAAGTATGTTCTTATGTGCCTTATTCTGTATCTCCACCTGGAATTTGTAATGTCCCATGAACCTCTAGTCCTTAGCTAATGCAAACCAAGACAAACTGCTGTGAACAAAGAACTAGCATGACCTACATTCATTTTTTTTTCCAAATGTTGGTGTTTGAAGATCTTTTTAATGAGGCAGTGTGTGTAAGGAGCTGACCTCCTGAGCTGACCAACAGTGCTTTCCCAAAGTTTTGAAATCCAACTTCAGAAAAAATATTAGAGACGTTTCCGTTAGTTTGCTCAGTTGTTCAGACAGCTGGATCTGGCTATTTTAGTAATCTCACGTAGAATCAGTGTAGCGGGATTAACAGAATGAGGCAAAATTAACCCTGGTGCATTTGGGCCTGGTATGAGGAATCCTTGGAATGATTTGGGTCTGGTACAAGGAATGTTGGGAATGACGGTGGTTCCTGGTGGGGGAAGAAGCTGGGGACTGCTGGCCCCGTGGTGAATAGTGAATGAGCATATGAAGCATGCTCAGATGTACAACAAGCAGTTGGGGGCCTTCAGTTAATCCATATCTTGTGTGGTTCTTTGTGTTATCTTTCTTTATACATCCATAATGGTGTATGCGTTTATTGAAGTCTAACGGCTGGGCTCAGAACTACCCAACAAACGGAGCAGAAGCTGCTGTAGGCATGGGCAACAAGCGGTGTGCGTTTTAGTCTCATTAGCTGCGTACCAGCGCTTGGCTTCCACCTTTGCGGTGGGTATGAGGCAAGCCTTTAAAAATTGCTTGCATGATTTATGGCGGTGGCATGACAGGAGCAGAAGTGTTACATCACCGATGGTCCTTTGTTTTGAGAATGATCAAGCTGAAGGACCAGTGAACTGGATAACCAGGTCTATTCAGTTTCTCCTGCATTTATGAGACAACACATTCATAAGTTAATTCATAACCCAAGGAGAGAGCTAAGAGTGAATGCTACAGAAACCTGATAAATACCGATAAATGTAGATGTAGATAAGCACAGATAAACACAGATCTAAATAATGAGGCTCGCAATACTGTTAATTTTTTGTCTTTAAGATTTTCACCCATCTCTCTAAACTTTGACTTTATATTTGTCTAAGCTTTATAATTATTCTCAATGGAATTAAGAACACAGCTGAATAAATTGGACATAATTGGTCTAAACTGTGGTTCAGATCCCTTCAGAGAAATGAAGCAGTTAATGTGAGTGAAAATTGAAATTAGTTTCTTTCACAAACTAATGCAGTGGGACAGACTGCAATGACCCTCATAAAGAGCCTGAGCAAATTTTCTTTAAAAAAAAAAAAAAAAAAGTTTTCTGTTT
Organism: Oxyura jamaicensis; assembly: GCF_011077185.1. NCBI lineage: Eukaryota > Metazoa > Chordata > Aves > Anseriformes > Anatidae > Oxyura > Oxyura jamaicensis. The sequence goes on from NC_048895.1 coordinate 51,730,555, forward strand.
TAAAACTAACTATGCTATTGTATCCCTTCATGTTACAAATGCCCCAGCCCCTGAAGGCACATATTTTGTTCTCCTTTGTATGGATTTAAATTTGTGAAAATGTACTTTATTGGTTTTGATAATCTATTAAATTATTTAAAGTAGAACACTTGATATGAAAATCTAAGTTTGCCTTCCTGTGGCCAAGAATCACATCAAAATCTTATCCTAGAGACTGGGCTAAAACAGTCACTGTTCCCTGAAAGGGCTGGGCTGTACTGCAGATCTGGTCAAATTTGAAAATGCTGAGTTTTTCATATATTTACAGTTTTCTTGGTTTTGAATGATGTATCCTGGTTTCTAAACTGAATTTATGGACAGAGTAAATACTGGTTATAATTCTACCAGCTGATAGTAAAAACAGCTTCTAGTCTTATATCTAGCAATATTCTTACATTTCCTTCTGTTCTTCACACTGAGAAGTATCGTAGCATTTACAGATCTAAAGCATAATCTGCTTTAGTCACTGATTCAGTGATTTCTGGATTTTGGTTATATATCTTTGGGTTAATAGTCACTGTTTTCCTGAATCCACTATGACTGTAGAACAAATTCAGGACTGGGGAAATACTAGCTATGGTAACAATTAATATTTCCTTGTTACACTGAGGGATCAATTTAAGAAGGAGACAAGTGGCACTGCATTGGGGTACCTAGTTCCTTTATACCACAACATCCTTACAGAGTCCATAGATTGTAAGTGCCTATTCATGCAGTTAGGCACTTAAATTAATGGTAGATTTTAGGTATATGTCTATCTAAGTACGTTTGTCAATATGACTCTAGCTTTTTAAGATGGTTTGACTGGGGGAGGTTTGAAAAGAAAGGGAAGGAAGTTTTTGAACAAGGTGAGGAGTGCTAAAATATTCACTGCTGTTGCCTTTCTTGGGAGTTCAAAGAGTTGTTGGTGCTAATTCTGAGGGTGTCACCTCAAAATAACCATCCATGGATGGCTAGCTAAGTGCCATTAGAGCCAGTAAAGCCAAGGTTGTTCCTGTGTTTGCAGGACAAGCAGTCTTCTTAAAAGAAGGAACGACTAAAATTTATTATATGTATTAAAGGAAAAGTCCTTTAATAAGTTTGTAATGAAGAATCTCAAAGTACTTTAAAAGCTGTTATTTTCTGTGTCTATTTGTTATTAGTCTTCCATTGGTTGTTACTATTCAATTAATCTTGTGTGCAATTGCAGAAGAGCGACTCAGATTTTACATCCCTTTGTTCAGTTCTGTGGCATTTTTATTTCTTCTGAGTTCCCGTGTTTCAGATTTATGAAAAGGATGATGTGAGAAGTGGGAGCACAATCTGAGTGTTGAGCCATTCCGTATTTCTTCTATTTAATATCTGGTCTCAGCATGTGAAAACTCTGAAGCCAAATTATTCCATCTGTGGTATTGGCAGTAGAGCAGAATGGTGTCCTTTTTCGTGAGGTGGATTATGTGGCTGTGAAAGGCAGCTTTGAGGAGTGCAGCAACACCAGGTGGAAACAATTTGGCTTAATTAAGGGCTTCTGAACTGGAGATTGGGAACCCTAATGCAGACTCCGTTGCCTGTGGAAGTAGGTGCAGCGCTTTCCTCAGATCTGACCTGGTACGTGAATAGGGAGTTGAAGGATAAGAGGGAAAGCCGTTTGCCTGGCACTTTGCATGTTGATTTGGAATTCCACTGCAGCAGGCTAATTGCTAATAAAAATAAATAAATAGGTCTGCCCGTTCAGAAGCTTGTTTTAGTGGCTTTTTGGAAGATACCCGTCAAGTGTGTCATCTTTCTGATCCCAGTTTGGTGCTTCAAGCATTTGGATGTTGCATTACATTGGAAAATGGGATGCATCTGTGGTTCCTTCATATAATTAACAGGACTTCAATGCCAGTATTTTGGGAATACAGCTGAGTAATAAGAAAATGATATGTAATTAAGGTCTGCTGTTCCACCAGAGGAACTTTAAACTTGCACTTCAGGAGCAGAGATTTGAGATGTGGTTAATTAGTTGAAGCAGCTTCTGTTGGAAGGGAATGTGATCAGTTGGAGAGCTAGTCAATTAAACAAATAAAGTGTAAGGAAGCTTTTTTTTTATGACCACAACACATTTCATACTTCTAGGAGTACATTTTTATTTTAAAAGTATCTCCCTTGTTATATGGCAAGCCTATAGAAATTCTGGAAGTGATTAAAATGTATCAAGTGTAGAAGCTTAGAGCTTTTTCCCTGGTATTGGTACATCTAGGAAAAAAGTTTCAAATGTTGTAGTGCAGAGTCCCAGAGTATCGCAAACTTTTTTCCCCTGTAAGAATAAGCTCCACCTAATAACTGAGGCCCCAAAACTCTAGTTTCAATCCTAGTTTCATTGAATTTCCTCATGGGATTTACATGTACATGTTTGGCTTTCTGTCCCAAATAGTTAATTTACTTTGCAATTGTACTGTTTATGATCACAAGATAAGCACGTCAGCAGAGGTGCCATACCAAAGGCGAAAATGTAGACAGGATTCTTGCACATATAGGAGCAGTTGTGCCAGACACTTTGAAGAATGAATCTAGCTAATGGAAAGATATTTTTCACATTATCCTGAAGCTTTCCTTCATGCTAGAAGGAATGCTAGAAATGTATTTTTACACAAGGTTATAGGCTGCTTTCCATAAAAATTTTCTTCATTCACACATCTCATGCAGCAGAAGAGTACAATAAATAGTTCCAGATTATATCATGTATTTTTTCTCACAGAATTACTTTGATTTATTAAAGTTAATAACCTTGAGAAGGAGTGATGCTGCACAGAAGTAATTACTTCCCCAAATGCTTGCATGTATATAAGTGAAATGAGAACAAAAGAACAATGTTCTGTGGGGGAAAAAAAATAATAATAAAATAAAAGCTGACCCAATACTGATGTAACTTTTCTTTCTTCATCTTTCTCCTCTGCTACCATCCTTCATCCAATACTTGGCTGCCCAGGTTTTAGATGCAAGTTTACCAGTATCTGACGTTAATGAAGACAATTCGGAGCTTGATGCCCCGCCAGAGGAGTCCCAGCAGCCAGGAGCTGTCACAACGCCTCAGGAGCTGAATGGGCAGCAGCCAGAGGTGGCTTCACCAATCCAGGAACCTCCTGGAGAGCAAGCAGAGGCCCTTGGAACAGATGGTAAGTAAAAATCTGGGTTCAATGGGCTGATCTTAGAGGTCTGGGTGCTGAGCAGGGTGAGAAGTTGAAATGGGACTCAGCTGGCCATCTTGTAGTGAATGGAGAGTTGCTCAGGTGATCTGCTGGTTGCTCAAGGGCTTCTTCTAGGGAGTTGTATTGGGGTGCATTTTCTTTATAGCAGATTTTAGACAACAAACGAGTCTGGGATCCTTTCCCTTAGTGGGAGCCTGCAGTGCCTCTGCTTGCTTGCTACCAATTGCTTGAGCATTCACCTGAAGGAACAGCTCAGTTTTCCTGTGTTAGGAGTTTATGCTGCATAGGCATATCCCTTCTTTCATAGGGTAGAAATCCTATTATATTCATTAACAATATTAATATTGATCATAGACTGGCTGAGGTTGGCAGGGACCTCTGGAGATCATCTGGTCCAACCTCCTGCTTGAGCAGGGCCATCTCAAACAGGGTGTCCAGGACCATTTGAACTCCCAGGAGGAAGGGACAGGCTGCTTATCCCTTGGCTCGGTTTTGCTTAAAGCTCTGTTTCAAAGTGCTTTTAATCAGACTTGCATTCTGACACACACACTCCCCTTCCCCCCCAAATCTCTCACGGAGGCCCTGCCCTCGCCAGCCTCTTGCTCCTGCCCCTTCCCGGCCCTGGGCGGCATTGGCCGCAGAGGCCTAGCAGCAGGCCGACCTTCTTGGCGTTGGTAGAGGGGCGCTGTAAAACTGATGTGGCATGTTTTGTCTTTCGCTCGTTCCTCTTTAAAACTTTACTCTTGAGAGGATAGGTATGAGAGAGGATACTCAACAAAGTCACAAAGGAGGAAAAAATACCTGATATTTTGACGTAGATTTTGTGTTGGCATTCAGCTTCTGGATCAAGCAATAGAAAAGGCCTTTTCTAAAGGGCATGGATTTCAAGTTAACAATCAAAGTAATCTTTGTTGAATAGTTATGGGTTGTAGCTTTGGTTGTACTGGAATTGTGTTCCTAAAGCATATAATGAAGAAGAGGTGAGAAGCTCCCTTACCTATAGAAGATAATAGGTGACGAAATGCATGATGTTTTATAAATACAGATAGTATTAGGAATTTGTACTTGAATAGATTGCCCCAAAAGGCTTTACTTTCTTTAATATCTCTCAAGTGGTTGCATGATGTTGCTGTTCTATTTGGGATTTATCTCACTGTTGTCAGTGAAACCAAGCCTAGATGGTAGCATAATTTGTATGAAAGGGAAACAATTCCACAGGTTTGATCTTAAAGCATCTTTTTACTCTAAAAACAACAACAACAAACAAACAAAAAACCTTTATGGAGGCAATACAGCATATATTTTCTGGTAGCAATAGCTGAAAATGACACCATCCAGAAGACAAAAACTATCTGGTGAAGCACTGAAAAGCTAGTTCTTAAGTGAAAACTACATTCAGATATCCATCGTTTGTAGCAATCCTCTGGACCTTTCAGTGTCTGGTCCACATGTCCTTTAGGCAGATGAATAAAGGTGGGGAAGGTATCTTTTAAATGCTTCATGAGGAGAAATCTCTCCATCCAAGGAAATAAATCATCGTAGTTCTACATTTCTTCCCCAAAGTGACTGTCAATATGTAAAGTAGCCAATGATTCACTATGGATAAACAAGTGTTTAATATGTTTTTTTTTTTGTTTATGTGGGCTAAGTTACCTAGGGCTATTAACTAGCACCTACTGAGGTATCAGTTTGGGCTGTATGTCCTGTGGCTGCTTCAAAACCGTTTCAAAAGTTGGGAATGAAACAGTCTTTTTAAAAAGGGATTGTTTCTTACTGCAAAGCTGATGTTTCCTCTCTTGAGGAAAAAAAGAGTGCTTGAATTGAAAGGTATCAAGACAAATACTTCGAAGTATAGTTATTTTAATTACCAACAGTGAAGTGATGGAAAGAGAATAGTTAAACTGCATTTCTGCAGCCTGCGAACACTTCCAGAGCCTCGCATGAGGTCTGGTAGCCAGCAATTGGTGCTGGAGCAGGCAAGGGGAGGGATCCAGGTCCTTATGGCGCATCACGTGCGCCCAGCCCACCCCCAAGTTGCTTTTTGCTCCCTTAGTTGTGCAGCAAACAGCTGAGGAGGGAATGGTCCACCAAGAGCAGCTGCCAAGTGAGAGAGGCTGTGGGAGCACGGCTTCAATCTGCCTTTCTCATCAGACGGACGAGGCTTTGCGCGCTCTCGTTGAGGCAAGAGGCTGCTCTGCTGCACGCTCCCCACGCTCAGGCTGCTCCAGACGAATAAATATCAGAAACCTCATACTGTGAGAAGGAAGTTTCTTATTATTAGTGTAATTTAAAAATGCTGGGGACCATAACAATCACGGGTAAGGCAGTGTGGCATTGCTAAAACGTAAGCACATTCCTCTTATTTTTTTTTTTTTCCCCCCTTTCTGCTGGTTAGTGCCTAGCTTTGCATGTGTGACATCTGGTGACTTTGTGCTGCAGCGGTTTTATGACTTGCTGGGGTGGGGCGAGCTGTGGTGTGCATGCTGGAACGCTCCTTGGGCTCTCAGAAGTATTGTTTTACTTTCAATGGATTTCCTGGCGGCGTAGTTGGAGTTAAAAGGTCTGCCTTAAATATTTTATCAAAATGAGAACCATTTCACAGTGAAGGCTGCTGAAATTTTAAAACTTCTTGTCACTTCAATTGCATGCTTGAAGTGGCACTTGTAATACAAGACTTCTATAAACTAGAGGACGCTTACTCTTTTTCTGCAGTATTGGACTGTGACATAGGGTCTGAAATTGAGCAGCAACAATCAAGAGTTACAGTGGTTTTTATTTCTTGATTAAGAAAAAATAGCATAATGCAGTAAAATATCTTACAAGCTAAATACAGTCAAAAGTAAGGAAATGTAGAAGTAGGCATAATTTAGGTATTGTAAAAATATTTGCATGAGAGATGTTAAACTGTTATTTTTTTTATTAAACTGTTATTTTTTTTAATTAATTATAAGGAAGCAAAAATCCAGAGGAGATTAACACCATGGCATGGGGGTGGGTGTGTGGATCCCAGTAGGATTCCAGGCTGGGATATCAAAATCTTGATGTTATATGCATAGCACTCGGTGCCTCTTGTTTAAGCAGTGCATGAGCCACTGAAGTGTGAGAGCTAACACCATAAAGTAATCAGGCTTTCTGAAAAGATATTACTGTTTGCAGGAGTGAAAAGCTAAAAGGAAAAAAATATTCTACGCTGCTGCTTTTGCACAAGCTTTTGCTTTTATCTGGAAACAAAGTGGTACTACAATTTTTGTACTTAAAGGCTTAATTTTCCGTAAAGGTAACTAATTTGCATCAGAACTTCCCTCAGATTGATGATGTGTCTCTTGTAATTTACTAAGTCTTTTTTATTGCCTTGTATGAATATTTGTGTGCTTTTATCTTATTTGCTGGCGTTAGTGAACCAATTCAACAAATAGTGGGGGCTTATTCATGCAAAGTACTCTGGTGTTACAATGCATACTGACAACAAAGCCTGCAGAAGTCCAGCTCCATTTGGAGCTGACCCTGGGGAGGACTGTACGTGATTTGAATCAGTTAGTAGGGGAGGAGATATCCTACTGCTGTTTACAATAGGGTTTTCATTAAACTCGATGTTTAATGAGCTTATCACATGCTGAGTCTTTTTCCTCAAGGGTTCTCTATTTTTTTATTTCCTTTTATTGTTAGTATTTAAAGGTTAAACTGTTTTTCAAAAGCAATTTCTTCGTAGGGTTGCACAGTTTGATCATCTGAGGTTTTCTTTGCTAAATAATTCTTGTGGAAACTTGGATTTTCACTGTAGCACAACTGCTTCTGTAGTACATTTTGCAAGAAGTGCATCTAGCTCATGGTATGCGTTATTCTTTGAAGGGACGGAGTGCATTTCCTTACTGGTAAGCGGGAGCGTATTAAGCTATCATTTGTCTAATTAGTGTAGCTAAAGCTAAAACTCCTTTGTTTGTGTGTGATGTCTGTCATCCTTTATGCAGATGCTTTGACAAAGAAAACTTCCAATCTGTTTCCCATTGTGCATTTTCATTAGTCATTAGGGGCTCTCAAAAATGTCACAACAACTACTAAGCCATGTTGCTTATCCCTTCCTTGCTCTTAGCAGAGCAGCTATTTTTCTCAAATACCGAAGTGCATCTGTCTTAGGTTTAGTGAATACATGCTATTTTAAAAAGCAAAACAAGTCGCAGAACATGAGACGCGGATGGTATGGATAACCATGAAATTTCATAAATATTTGCAGCGTGCTGGTCTGGTTCACAGGCAGAACAGCTGGACTAGTTTGAGAGCAGTTTATTATTGTGAGTTCGTTTAATGAAGAATCTTTAAATACAGTAACTGTATATCCAAGCCACGGTTAATGACCTTTCTGTTAAAAAAGAAAACGATTTTGTAGGATCTTAACCACTGTTTTTTGAACTTTAGTGCTGTTTTTTGAAATATTGAACTGAATGAAGAAATATCTAAAAATCTTGAATGAATGAAATTTGTAACATCCCATGCTGGAATCTGAGAACTTAGTCTCCAGGTTGGAGCAGACAAGTACAGCTAAAGCATAAACTTCTAAAAACAAAAGGTTTATGAGGAATGTTTTAGCATCACAGAGGAAATGATCGTGCTTTCTTTTAGTTTCTTTCATATGAGGTTATGTGTGATGTCCTTTTCTGGGAACATTGCTTCTGCTTCCTTAAGGAGTCCTAAGCCATGAAAAATTACAGCTGTTTTGCAACTTCTTCCTTCTTTCTGTTTTTTAAAAGAGACACAAAAGTAAGTGGAAAACTTAAGGCTTAACTCTTTGGTTGCCTCCCAAGTACCAGAGAATTGAAGACTGAATTTAAGGGGGCTTGTTAATGCTTTGACAGAAGAACAGGATTAGAAAGCTCATGAATTGTAATTATGCACTGTGAAATTTATGTGAAATCATTGTAAATCCTTCTGTTTTATTTAATTTTTCTAAAAGAAACTTTTCCCCACAATTAACACCGTGAGTCAGGCCTTAGAACTAATAGAGTGAATAGAATCATGACGGAAAAAGTGTGTGCTTTCCATTAGAGAAATATTTATACACCGAAGCAGAAACATAAATATCATGAATAGTAGGGAGAGGAAACAAGAATCTGAAATATTGTCAAGAATCAGCAGTTGTACAGATTTTGGTACATCTAACTGTGTAGTTAAAAGCAACAACAAAATCCCCACCTTTGTTAGAAATGTAACACCTGGACATCCTTCTGCTTAATTCTGTTACTGTGGGGGGCTTTTTTGTTTGGTTTACTGAAATTCATCACCTGAAATTTGAGGTCGAAGGATTGAGGAATAATATTCAGTTCTTGCACACTGTGATGAACACCCAAAAGCTCAGCTTACTTTTTGTTGTTGTTAAGTATTCAGTTTCACTAATAATCCCCAATAGCTAACTTGTTCCAAATAAACCTGTTTAGGGTAGGTTTTCTGTAACTGTTGTTGTTTCAAACTATATATTTTAATTACTGCTTCTCCATTTGTATCAGTTCTTGTCTTCAAATATTTCTACTAATAATTAGAAGAATTGTGCCATTAAGGAAAAATGTGTTTAATAAATGAAAGCTTGGTGTTAAACGTGAAATATCAAGGACACTCGATTCAAATTCTTTTTAAATTACATTCCCCTGTGTCACTGCCACATGCGCTTCAGAGCAGTAGGTGTTCTGCACAAGTTGTATGTGTGGCAAATCCAAGCACAATGGAGGCAAACGATTCTGAAATCGCCCCTCGGCTCTGGCTTCAGTTTTCCTTCAGGCTCAAGCAAGGCTACCAAGGCTATTGTGTATGTGACTACAAGCAGGGTCTGGCCGAATACTTAACCATCAAATAAAAGAAAACAAAACAACAACATGAAAAAAGTCCTCTGGAGTGTCTCAGTGGCCAGTCGGGTTTGAAACACGGGGCGCAGGGTGTGTGTGACATCCATCTGATAGATTTAGAATGCGGGGAATTTATGGAAAAAATCCAGCACAGCACTGCAAATCCTTAGGGGGAAAAGTCAACCAGCTCCAGATGTTGACATGGTTGACTGTGAGCACATGAAGTGCTGTGGATTTAACTCTTGCAGTCAGAGCTGCTTTTCCCTCTGGCAGCTACCAGCAGAGGAACACGTTTACGCTTCTGGAGACAGGCGAGGTGGTGGGAGCAGTTCAATCACACTACCACAATGGCTCACAGCCTGCTAAAACAGAAGTGCTATTAATTCATTTCATTTTTAATGGAATGAGCTAGGAAACAGTCTGAGAATATTAATTTTCCAACATCTGATCAGTATACTTCTCATAAAAATGCAAATAAATTCTCACTATGGACTAAGCTACCTACAGAAATTTAGGGGACGAGGGGTAGGAATCAAGCACTTCTCACTACCCAAGGCCTTCAATATCATATGTTTCCTTTGGGGTAAAAGAGACCACTTGCAGCGCTTAAAAACACAAGCGGCACCTTGATTCAATTTTAAATGATTTGAAAGTTTAACTGGTACATAAGCAGTTAAAATGGAATTTCAGCCCTAGTTCTTAGCCACAGTGGATTTAAATAGTGAAGTGGATCAATGTTATGATATGACCTATGATTTTTTTTTATAATTGCCTCTGGATATAGCTTTACTGCACTGTTTTTCTTCGTGAGCCCATAGCTCACGCAGCCCTCCCCTAGGACTGACCTGAAGAAACTGTGTTCATAAGTGTTTTACTAGGCTTTTTTCTATTAAAAGAAGTATTTTGATGAAGATTTCCCATGTTTCTTAAAGATACTTTCAAATTCAATAAATTCATTCACAAAGAACTAGCTGCCTTTGCCAAAATACCTGTGGCAGTGACGTGCTGCAATGCTCTGAACAATACCTCGTGTGAGTAACTTCCAAAGTGGAGTTACTCATTGTTTGTTTTGCATTCAGAAGTGCCCTGAAATGTTTGAGCACCAAGAATGTCATTAATAAAAACGTCATTAAAGAATCCAGCTGCTAAAGAAAGAGCAAATTCAGCATGTACGGTTGGCTTCTCGGGCCTTCTGTTTACTACAGGATAGAGAAGTACCCTTTGTCACCTTGCAGAAGCATCGCCTGGGTATGCATGGCACTGCAGCTTGTCACCAAGCAGTGGCAGCAGCCCCCTGGCAGCACGCGAGGCAGCTGTCCGGAATGGCATCACCCCGCTCAGCGCTGAGGACAGGCGTCAGAAATGGACTTGGTTGAAAGGGGCTGGTGCAGTGATTTCAGTGGGAAAGAGCAGAAGGAAGCAGGCGAGGCAGAGACTGGGAACAGCAGCAGCGTGTTGCTCGACAGCCGGCATCCAAGCTCTGTGTTACCTGGGGGTGCAATACCCACTGCGTGTGCTATGGGGGGGTGATGCAAGAGCGACGAGTGTAGCATAGCTGCAGCTTCTCTGACTGATGTGTTCACTTTTCTTTAGGTCTTTTTTTACCTTTTGCAGTTTCTCTAATAAAGTATTGCAAGGCGGCATGTTTGCTGGACCCCCAAGGGAGATAGATCTACTTGCTGTCAACTTGCTTTAGCAGTTTTTAAAAGTTCACCCCTGTGCCTTTAACTCCTGGGTCCTCTTTATTCTTATGACTCCATTTGCCATCTTACGATATACTCACTGGACCTGCAGCTTTTGCAGTAGTTTTTTGACTCTTTTTGCCTGCAAAGCTTTTAACAGATACCTAGTCTTTGTCCTATTATGTCATTCTATTTGTAAATTAATGCATTCATAAGCAAAAATCCTGACTGCTTATCATGAGTATGAAGAGATGCCTTCATAAACTAGTCTTATGCCTTCTCTCTTACTTCAGAAATAACTCCCTCATTCACATTCTGTATCATTCCCCTCTTAGCGTAAACCAGTTTACCTGTAAACCTCTGAAACCCCTCTTAAACACTAAACTTGTGTTCTAGGAATTAACAAAAGAAAAACAAGCAAAAAGAAATGCAGCCTCAACTGCAACCACAGACTTTTTTTTGAAACTTTTTCTTTTATTTTTTTTTCAAAATGGTAAACATGCCTTCCCCAGGGCTGCTTGCAAGAGGAAAGGAGAGCCCTTACAAAGATGTCTTCCGCTGCTCAGCAGTTGCCCACAGTGATCCATGGCTGCCTCTTTACCTCTCTTCTCCCACTGCCTTTCTGCTTCTCCTCTTTCCCGCATAGAGCCAGCATTTCTGGCTGGCTCGCAGCCCTGGTTTTTGCTCTACCTTTATCTGAGTCATGTCAGATGGAGACAGCGTCCCAGATGTGAGAGGAAGCGTGCTGGCATTAGCGCAGGATTGAGGAGTAACAGGAGGGAGGCTCTACAGACCTTTATTCCATAGGAGATTGTAAGAGGTTTGGCTCATGAACAAATCTGTATTTAACATTAAACGACAAGCGTTTAATTTCATAGCTGGTTGACCCAGGAGAAAAACAAACACACAAACAAAAAAACCTTGTAACGTAGACAAAGGGAAGAAATATCACCTTCCCCATGGGGGAAAAAAATAGGAATTAATATGTTGCCGTATTGAAAACAGCAGTATGTGCAAGCTTTGTTGTCATAGATGCATATATATAAATATAAACAAACATATGTATATATCTACAGATGGCCCTTTATCTGTCTGTATGTGTATCTATATGTGTGTATCTCTAACGATCTAAAGTATGCCTGTTACTGAATATTTTTAAAATGTGATATGTGCCCCAGTGTTTGAAGAAATGCCTCTGACCTTATGAATTCCTATTGAGCCATGATAAGCTTCCTGTTAAGTTCCATAGTTTGATGGCAATGACAATGCACTTCTTTCTGGACCTAAGAATAAATTAACATAGATAGCAAATTAGTTCCTTGGCTTTATCGTTACGTAGTCTTAGCGTGCAACTAACGTTTGATTCATAAGAGTCCAAGGACATTAGGAAAATAAACACAATGTGTTTTCTTCCTTTGTTAACCATCTTAAAATGAAAAGTGAGTTCAAATGTCTTGTTGCTGCTTCGAGCTGTGCTTAGAACCTTATTTCCCTTCCCCACCCTGCCAATGACTGAAGTGTTCTTACAGTGAGTTATTTTTGCTTGTGGACTGTACTGATGTTTGCAAGAGGTTTATTACCAATGGAGTAATAATCCTTGCTTCTTCATATATATATATATATTGCTTCCTACCTGGCTCAGGCACAGATTACTCAATTTGAATATTACTATCGTTGTTTGAAAAGTTCAGGGAGCTAGGATGTTAGCAGAGGTCAGACTTCTAAGAGAATTAGGAGTTAACAATTAAAGTAAGTAATTTTAAACAGCTAGATAAGGAGGGAAAAAAAAAGCTTTGCTTATGTCAATTGAGAAGCAACAACCAGTAGGCTGCTGACAGTGAATATAAACATAATTTGCCCTCTACGTAGCTATTAGAAGCCAATGTACTTTAAGATTTAGTTTTACTTATTATTTAGATGTGTTTCAGCCTTACCCTAGGGCATGCCGTGTATACTCTTAGAAAGATGCAGTTCTTTCTAAAGAGGTCGTAAGTAAAGAGAGGCAGGGAAGCATCTAAACTGGAAGGGACTTCTGGAGCTCGGCTGGTCCAGTTCCTGGCAAAGGAAGGCTCGCTGCAGTTAGATCCAACTTGAAGATGGTTCAAATAAAAACAAATTCACTTTTGGGAATGCAGCGATGCACGTATTTTGAAAGCTGTCTCTTGGGCATCAAAGTAACACATATACAACTTAAATATGAGGACATTGCCTTCTCCCAGGATGTTGCCACTTAACATCAGATTATTTTTTTTGCTCCAAAATTCTTTCAAAAAAATGTTAAACTTGCATTTAGGCTTATTACAATAGTTTGTTAATTTGTAAGAACATGTTACTTATCAGGGGGTATGTAGAGCTTACAGTTTTGTGCTTTAAAACGGATGTGTGCTGGCTTTTTAACTGCTGTATTTCAGGGGGATTAATTGATATGCTAGTCTGTGAATTTAGGCAGCTCATGGCTAGAGGGAGTGATAATGCTTAAATTGTCCCAGCAAGACTGAGAGGCTGACTGCCAGTGTCCTGAAGGAAAAACTCAAACAGTGCTCAAGAAAGCGGCAATGCAAACACAGACGTGTGAGAACTGGAGGGTGGAATTTTACCTGCTTGCATAGTAACAACTTCGTTATTTTCAGGCAGTGTGGAATTGCTGCAGATGAGGTTTCTGTCTGGCAATAGCGGTGATGCGATGTATGGGAGAATTCCAAGATTCATGATCTTTAAAACAAATATGTTGTAATGTAGCTGTCCTGGGCTTTACAAGTTTTCAGAAAAATAGGGAACTTCCCATGGGCATTTTAACATCTTACCATTCTTCTGGGACAGAGCTGTAAAATGAGCTTTCCTTTTCTTCTTGTAATTTTAAGTCAACATTTCTCCACTGCTCCCACCCCTCTAAGTTTCCTTCTATCTGGAAAGGATTCTGAGCTTTACTTCAGAAATAGTTGCACATGTTGTTCTTTACGTTCTTTGAGTATTGATTGGAGAGAAATTAATTTTTTGTCTCTTAAGTTTGTGTTAAATTCCAAAAGAAGAAAAATACTGCAAAAGAGAGAAAGAGAATGAGTTCTAAAGGTGCATTTGCAAATGAACTTTGAAAGGATATATACAATGAAGTGAGAAAGGAAAGGGATTACAGTAATCTTAGATCAGAAAAACTAGTATTTAAAAATTTTAACAGAGGCACGCAGATAATGGAATGTTTAGGAAAGCTTGATAAAACTGTAGAAAAATAGCATATATATGTACCTAAAGGTATAATATAGCATTAAATCAAGAAGGAGATTAACTTTTTTTTTTGCCTTTTTCCTTTTTTAAAAAAAAAAAAACAAAAAACAGTTGAACAAACAGAACATTCCAGTGTAATTCTGAAAGAAGACACCCAAACTATGGAGACAAGTCCATCTGACTCAAGCACCAAAGATGGTGTAGATGCTGAGAAAGAGGATGCTCATAAACAGTTGCCATCTTTGGAAGAAGATGCAGAAGACCTTGAACAAGCATCTGAGCCACCGTCATATGATCTGGGCTTTAAAAAGGTTTTTAAATTTGTTGGATTCAGATTCACAGTGAAGAAAGAGAAGACAGGAAAATCAGAACCAGTTCAGCTGCTTACTGTAAAAAAGGAAACACAAGTCACTGAAGGAGCTGATGATCAAAAAGAAGTCAGCTCAGAAGAAACAGTGATGCCTGAAGATGCACCCTCTGCAGAAGACAACACCAAAGATGCACTGAAAAATGAAAAAACGGAAGATGAATCTCCTAAAACACCAGAAGCAAATGAGATTAGTTCGCAGTCATCTGCTTTAGCCAATGATACTGCATCACCATTAAGAAAATTCTTTTCTCAGGGATTGGCTGGGTTTAGAAAAAAGAAGAGTTTTAGGAAGCCCAAAGAAGATGAACAACCATCTCCTACAAAAGAAGAAGAGCAAGAAAAAGAGGGGGCAACATTAACAACTGAAACCAGCGAGAAGGAGAAATCTGAGTCTGAGAAGCAAGATGAAGAGAAGAATGTGACAGCAGTAACCATTGAAACACACAGGAAAGAACAAACAGAAGATGAAAAGCAAGAGTCTAAGGCTGAAACAGCCATAGGAGTTGATGAAAGTGAGAAGGAAAAGCTACTAGAGCATGATGAGCAGGATGTAGTGACAACTGTTGCTACAGCAAGTGCAAAGGAGGAAAAAGCTGAAGAAGGTCAAGAAGGTAAATTGGTAGAAGTCACAGAAAGTATTGGTAAAAAGGAAGAAAAAACTGAAGAAGGAGAGAAGGAAAGTGAAGTGACAGAGAAACCACTAATAACAATCCCTGTAATCACAGACAGCGTGAATGGAGAATTAAAGGCATCCTCAGAAGTCCTACCTGTAGGAGAAAATCTGGAGTCAACAGAGAAGTGTGAAATAAGTGACAGAACTGAAATATCCTCTGAAGAGAAACTTGAAGCAGGATCTTCATTGGCAACTGAAATTTCTAGTGAAGAGTTTAAAAAGTCTGAAGGAATAGAAGGCAGTAAACCTCTGCCACTGGTAAAAGAAATGCTTGATGAAAAATCAGCAGAATTGAAAATTTCACCCACAACAGAAGATGCCACTGAAAAGTTAGAGGCACAAGGAGAAGCTCATGATACAACCACAGAGAAGGCGGCAAGCAAAGGACATGAGACAGAACTGACTCTGGAGGCTGCTGGATCAAAGTCCTTTTCTACTTCTGAACAGTCATTTGATACCGCAGAGGATCAACGATCAGTCAAACCCGCTGATGAAGGGCTACAAGGCAAAACTGGCGTAGTTATGACTGATAGTACCAAACCAGGTGAAATAACCACAGAAATAACTCCTGAAGAAGCAGCTGGAAAGAGGCCTCCAGAGGGTATCACAAATGAAGCGGAACTGCTCTCTTCTCAAGAAAAAACTAAACTACAAGGCAGTCCTTTAAAGAAACTCTTTACGGGTACTGGATTAAAAAAACTGTCTGGGAAGAAGCATAAAGGCAAAAGAGAAGAATCTAAGTTAGGGGAACAGGGAGAACTAACTCAACACTTATCAGATTCCCCAGATAGCCCAGAAGAACAAAAGGTGGAGAGTTCTGCTTCTTCTCCTGAGGAGCTGAATGAAATTCCGTCTTTGGAAAAATCCGTAGATGGAATGCAGGTCTCTGAAAATGAAGATGCTGCAGTTTCAGACGTGGAGAGAAAAAGAGAAAGTGTTACGCCCTGGGCATCATTTAAAAAGATGGTGACTCCCAAGAAACGTGTCAGAAGACCTTCTGAAAGTGATAAAGAAGAAGAAATTGATAAGACAAAGAGTGCTGCAGTGTCTGCAACTGAAAATGTAGCTGAAGAAAATCAGGTGGAGTTGAAAGAAAATGGGATGGACCAGAAAACAGAGAAAGTCACAGAAGAGCCCAAAAGAAAGGTTGACACCTCTGTGTCTTGGGAAGCTTTTATATGTGTAGGTTCGTCAAAGAAAAGAGCCAGGAAATCATCATCATCTGATGAAGAAGCTGAACATAAATTTGGTCAAGACGGGCAAAAAATAGAAGAATCTGGCCAGAGCAAAGAAACAGCAACAGATGCAATTCTTACTAGTTCTCAGGAGAGTGATCAAGGACAAGGGAATTCCTCTCCAGAACAAGCTGGAAGCCCATCTGAAGGTGAGGGTATTTCAACATGGGAGTCATTTAAAAGGTTAGTCACTCCAAGAAGGAAATCCAAAACCAGAATGGAAGAGAAAAACGAAGACTCGGTTGTGGGATCTAGCCTGGAACATTCAACATCGGATGGTGAGCCTGGAAAAGATGAATCATGGGTTCCATTTAGAAAACTTATGCCTGGCCGTAGGAAGAAAAAGTCAGATGGAAAGCCAGAACCAACTCATCTTAAACAAGCAAGAGAAGACATGGCAGAAACGACTGAGGAAGATTCAGATATTCCAGCTGTTGTTCCTTTGTCTGAATATGAAGCAGCAGAGCAAGAGAAAATTGAAGCCCAGAAAGTGAAAGATGCTGAAGCGATGAAAAAACAAACCTCAGAGGAAGAAGGAGCAGAAAAATTAGAAGACACCCTAGGAGTTAAGCAACCCAGTGAAGGGCTGGTACATGCAGTCACTGTTACTGTTGTGGAAGGGGAAAGAGCCGTTACCAGTATTGAAGAAAGGTCACCATCGTGGATATCTGCTGCTCTGACAGAGTGCATTGAGCAGGCAGAAGAAGAGGAAGAGAAAGAAACTGAGAAAGCATTTGAATCAGAAGTTGTTGTAGAACAAGCAGTAGCAGTTGCTAAGACAGTGCCAGAGATGAGAAAGGACCTAAGTGATGATACCACAGCAAGTGAGCTAGAGTTAACCTCAGAGGCAGTGACGGCTCTGGAGGAGACAACTGAAGCTTCCTGTGCTGAAGAAACAATGGAAGTATCCTTTGCTGAGGAGACAACTGAGATGGTTTCTGCTGTTTCACAGTTGATAGAAACCCCAGATACTACAGAAGAAGTTACACCAGTACAAGAAGTAGAAGCCACTGAACAAAATTTGAAAGAATTAGAGAAGCAGACGCAAAAAGTTCTTCACGAAGTTGCTGAAAGAGTAAAATCGTCAGAAGTAGCACAGCTGGTTAGTGAAAGAACCATGACACCAACTGTAGTTACAACAGTGCAAGAAATTGAGTCAGAAGTGAAGGATGATGCTAAAGATGAGAAAGTTGCAGGTCAGGAAATGGTTTTGCTTGATCAATCCTTGAAAAGAGAAGAACACACAGAGGATGATGTCCAGCCCCTGGAAAGTGCCGAGAGCATTCAGGACAGAGATAAAATTGAAGAGGGAATACATGAAGGTTCAGAAAGAAGTGAATTATCTGCTGCAATGAAAGAAAGCACAGAAGGATATGAAAATGTGGCTGTATTGAGAGATGAAAGGCAGTGGCAGGCATGTGAAGAAGAAGTTTTAGAAGACCAAGAAATATCTGAAATACAGAGGACAGTTGAGGAACCTTCATCACAAGAGAGCAAAACTGTCACTCCCGAGGAAGAGCCATTAGCAAAGCAGGAGCCTTCAGAACAAGAGAAGCTGCCCCTGCCAGAGTTAACAGTAGATGAGATGAGAGACGAATGTATTCCAGAAGTCCAGGCTGCAGTAAGTATTACATAAAATACAAAGGTTGATCTGTCAAAGAAAAATTCAGCAAGTGTTAACTTGATTTATAGTTAACTAGAGTTAAGTGTTAACTTGATTTAGAGCCAGGTTGTGGCAGTAGTCCTGTCAAAGACCTTCCTTGTGCAGCATGAGGCACCTGAAGTTTGGTTTTAGTGAGACATACAGATGTCCAGAAGGAGCAGCTACTGATGCTCATGTGCAGAGTGATGTGGATGCAATGACTGCAGGAAAGGGATGGGCGATGGTGTGCATGGATCAGAAGGTGCTGAAAATGATTGCCACTGGGGCTCCTGCACAGCACACTGTGACTGAAGATACTATATGAAAACATATGATGCAGCTGTGATCCATATGATACCGTACACAGCAGGTGGTATCTTCAGTCATAGAGGGAGATACAGTTGTAGCTGAGACACTTCTGCAAAGGCAGGAAAAGAAATGACACCACTATCTCCATCTCTGTTCAGGAGTTATTGTGACTGATGTGTTCCTATCTTCTTACCTGTCTCCACGATCTTTCTGGCTGTCCTGGTTTCAAGTGCTGTCAGCTGTCCCTTGCTTTAGGCTGCCCTTTGTTCCCTGAGCTGTCCCGACATACTGGATGTGCTGGGATCCTGGTCACCTGCTAATCTCAGTGTCCTTCTTATAACATTCCTCTCCTCCTGGTCACATCTTAGGGTGCTTTCACCCAGAGCATTCTCAGTCTCTCCCTGCTTGTACCCTTCTTTAAGGATCTGTTACGATTCTCCACAGGTGCAGAACAAAACTGAAGATGAAACCTCTGCCTTGGGGCTTCCAGGTGAAGAGCCTGTGCAGCTTGAAGGAGAGGGTGAAACTCTCACCGCGGGACCAGTGGGCACAGAAGCAGTTGTCACTGTGGTCCCCGTTGAACCTGAAAGACAAGACAAAATTCCTGAGTTAGACTCACAAGAGCAAACTTGTACTGAAAGAGTTCCTAGCAAGGCACCTGCCCAGGGAGAGGAAGAAGATGCTGCGCTCCTTGGAGTAAAAAGCACAGAAGCCATTGCTGCTGAGGTCCCGACGCAGAATGAGGTAGAAACCTGTGCCCTTATCTCTGAAACCACAGGCTCAGAAGCAGCAGAAGCTGCTGAGCAGAGTGTGAAGGATGGGGATGGTAGGCAGATTGTGGCAAAAGATCCTGTCCTCATCCTAGAGCCAAAATACACAGAAACGACTGAAAGCCTCTCCCAGAGTGATGAAACCAAAGGTGGCAAAATAGAAGATGCCATGCTCAAAACTGAAACACACTCACCAAGTGATAAGGCTCTCACTGAAGCCACCCCCCAGACTGAAGGAGACAGCATATCTAATGCAGCATCAGCATGCCTAGGTATCACGGAAAATGGAAGCACTGCCCTCACTGACCCAAGTCCTAAGAGAAGTGAAACACAAAGCAGCTTACTTGAAGAAAGGACTGCAGAAACAGAACAAGAACTTGTGGAAACCTTGAACTATCAAGACTTTCAGAAAGAAGAAAGCATAAATGGGCAATTGATGGAAGGAGCCAAAGAAGTATTTGAATCTGGAAAACAGGAAGCCATGAGGGGTGATGAATGTTATTCAACAGCTGTCCAGCAAGAGGTTTTAACTGTGCAGGAGGAGGGTCCCGACTCAGCCTTCCTATCAGCTGAGAGCTCGGAGGCTCAGAAAATGCCTGTGCCTGTAGCAGCTGCAGCAGTTGAAGAGCATGTCGTGGCAGAAACCGTCACGCCCACAGACACAACAGCCGAAACTGCAGAGCCCTTGGCAACCACACCAGAGCAAATGGTTTCTGATGAGGTCCCGTTTACCACCGTTGACTCTTCAGGCAGTGAAACTGCAGAGCCTATTAGGGCAGAAGCACCCCAGCCTCAAGTAAGTCCCGCTTACATGAATGGAATACCAGAGAGTCCCCAGAGCACGGGACTACCCGAACAGCATGCTGCTCCTTTAAGTGACGGTCTCGCCCTCACCCACACAGAATTTGAGGCGGATGTTGTTCCTTCTGGGACTATAGAGTCCCAGAGTACAAAAATTGTACTGAATGCCATCCAGACGGCCGTTAACAAACTTGCAGAAACAGAAGAGGCCTTTGAGTCAGAGCAGCACATTAAGACCATAGGGAAAAGCCCATCAGGTACAATTATGCCTGAACTTCTGGAAAACATGCACGTGGATCACCAATTCCTGGTAAAAAAGGAAGAGATATCAAGTATGGAACAAGAGCTCCAGCAATCCAAAGTAGAGAAACATGCTACATTAATAGAGTCTGCAGAAATGCATGCAACCGTAGGAAAAACAAAAGACATGCTGTTAACTTGTGAGGTGCTGGAAGATGGACAAAGCCAGAATTCTCTAAGTATCGTGCCTACCCCTGAAGACATTTCAAGGGAAAGTGTAAGACTTCAGAAATCAGCATTAGAGCTAAGTACTTCAGAAGACTCAACCAAAGACCCTCTAGACATACACCCACTAAAACTGAAGGAAAAGGAGGTTGGGCAGGTTACAGAAACCTCAGACCAAAGTGTAGGTCAGCAAACGTGTGCAGAGAGGGAGGAAGAACAACGTCACCTACCGGTGGAGGACGGGAAGATGCAGCCGTGGCAGGGTGATGGTTGCCAAGAAGGCACGCCTTGTGATGGTGCACAAAGTCAGAACTCGTTGGCTCCTGAGGCCTTGAATGTAAGTAGCAATTTCAGCCGCAGTTTCTTTCTCTGCCTAAAGTAGATTTTGTGGTCTCTACAACTTGTGACTCTCCTCTCTCCTTTTTTTTTAAAAAAAAAAAATTCCCGTGAAGGGAATATATTTCTGGGAGGTAGCAAATGTAGTTTTCAGTTTTCCAAGATATGTTAAACACATGCCATACAGATGTGTGTAAGATTTAATCCACAGACTTTTTTTTTTTAATTTGTCCTAAAGGAGGTGAGTGTTGCCTTTCATGGTAAACTTGAAGTGCCTCGTTCCCAAAGCTCTTTATACTTCAGTGAAATCCAAATCAGAAAAGGTGATAGGTATAAGTCTCTCCCTTAACTGTTTACTGTTCTTGCTTAACAAAGCCATGTGACTGTCTTCAAATCCATTTCTAAAGCTGCTTGGGAAAGATAATAAGATGGTTTTGAGAGAATAAGTTGTCATTAATACCTTTTTTTGTACTGTCTTCTTTCTTTCAGATGTGCTAAGTATCCACATGGCATTTGGAGAGATGCTGGTCCTAGAGAACAACTGACAATCCTGTGACAGAACCAGGAGCTTAATTCACTACCCTTTATTCTTGGATGTTAACACCTGCTCTTTTGAAGACTTCACGTTTTTTTGTCATTGTCATTAAAAAACAATGCCTTTAATGTTGGGTATATCTACACGTGTTCCATTCAAAGGTCATTTGCCTCTGCCCAAAATATCCCATTTAGACTGGAGATGCACAACCAAGTGAATGGACAGACCACTAAAATTTGTGCCACAGTTATTACCGTCCCCTCACTTAACGTGTCCTGTCTCTGCCCTGACTTCTTGAATCCCTTCATTCATTCCAAAATCCCCTACCTCCTTTCTGCAGTCTCCCTTACCCCCAAACATCTTCCGTAGCTGCCTTGATCTGACCTACAAGTGGCCACAGCTGCTGCTCGACTTCTGTGCTGAGGGGAAAGAGGAGAGCTGACTGATGAGAACACACAAGACTTCTGGCTGACTAGCAGACATGTCTAGCAAACAGCAGGAACTGGATCACGCACAAATCCTTGAGCAAGATGCTCAAGATTGCTGCCTTTCAGTCCCATTCAGGTATCTCCATCCATCCTTCAGTTGTGTTTGTGCAGGCCTGATTTAGTCAGAAATTACTTCTACAGTGTAGCTTGAAAGGAGATTGAGAATGCTCTTTTTCTGTTGTTCAAGACTTCAGGTTTCAGGACTGGACTGTAATGTGTTGAATATTTATATGTATGTCTTAAACCCAGTTCTGATTTTATTGTAGAGCTATGATACTTCTGTACCGTTTAGGCATACCCTTAAAGGAATTTTGTAGAGTAGCCTGGAGAGGAAATGGATACTGGTGGAGTGGAATTTGATAACATGTAGTTTCCTATTTATTGTTCCAGGTTTTTCCCTTTGTAAAATCTCTCCAAAACTTCTTTGTCATGCTTTGAATATTTATATGTATATCCTAAGCCCAGTTCCGATTTTAATGTAGAACTATGGTATTTCTAAAGACAAAAGGAAATCCCTGACCTGTGTCAGATCCAACTATGTCGGCCAACATCACTTCAACTTACAGTCCTCCCAGGTTTCTGAGAACCCTCCAGACTTAGTATTTCCCTGCTGTCTCACTCATACAGCAACCCCAGCTGTACCACAACACCCAAATCACACCGTGCTCAGTCCTGGTCACTGCCCCATTCATCCCCAAGCCTTTACCCACCCACACCAACTAACATCCAGGCAGGTAATGAATTCTGCTTTGGATTGCAAAAGACAGAAGAGATGTTTGGTGTGCTGAGATCCTGAAAGTCTTCACCTAAGGTGGATTGGACTGAGAACAGCTGTGGACCAGGGTGATCTAAAGGAGAAAGAAGCCTCAAGCCTCGGAGTCCTGGGATGTCTGTCCCTAACAGGAGTAGGTCTTCCCTTTTGTTGTTTACATTAAAATCAAACACGGGGTACCAGACACAGCTCTGATTTCTAAAGTGAAGGTTACAGATCGCACTTTGTGAAACCGATGCCCACCAAGTTGAACAATAGCTCACTATCCTACCTGTATAGTAATTTATTTTAAAAACAACTTTTAGTGTACAAATGCTCTTGTTATGGCAGGTGCTTGCCTCTCCTCGGGGCTGCACATACAGCAAGCAATGCGACTGATTGCACTGGTGTGATTGCACCATCTGGTGCTGCCCTGCGTGGAAGCATCAAAAGATTTTTCCTTACCTCAGAGCAAATTATATAAATATTTAAAGCCAAACAATGTGGTTTCAAACAATCCAGTCTGTCTTTGTCCATTGTTAGTGGCAGCTTTCCCCCTTAGCTTTGGGCAATTCCAACAACAACTGTTGGTTTCCACAGGTTTAAATTGGCTTGCAAGTTAATCATGCTCTTAATAACACCTCACAAGTGCAAACTTGGCTGAATTTGTACAAATTGTGTACCTATGTACGTTAAGCCATATTGCAATGACTGCAGCAGGTAAAAATGAAATAACAATAGCATGACCTGTGTAATCCTGATTCTTATGTTTGTAGCTCCAAAGCTGTTAATAATATGTAAAGTTAACTCTTGTCTGAACCTCATTTAAATAAAGCTAGCTTTATCACAATGTAAATTGTCTGTTGGTAGTAATTGGGCAGGCAAGTGCTTAAACTTGCTTGTTTTCTCCATTAATCCAGGGCCTAGGTAAGCAATGCAACAACCGTAACTATAAAACAAATACAAAAGCTTCTTGTAACTGACAGCTAAAAATACATATTGCACCTGAAACCATGCTAACGGTGCAAGGAGCATGACTCCACCTAAATATCCTACTTTGTTCCAGCGTATTGCTTTGGCCTCTGAAACTCTCATTTGAGACTGTGACTTCTGGCTTGTGCTTAAAAGCTTGAAGCTTTCTTTAATCCAATGTATTGGGTTACTGAATTTGATTTTGTGTTTTTAACGTAGATTTTCATTGATTAAATAAAATACAACTACAAATTTGTTCTAATGTGTGTATGTGGTTTTTTTTTTCAGCTTGCTTACTGTAAGTTACTTTTTGATGGTTGCTTAATCTTCAGAGTTAGATTTGCTCCTGACAATTCATTTGTTGTTGATGGACGTTCAGCTTTTGATGTGAATTAATGGAGCTAAGTGCAGGACTAAATGGCAACTTGGGTATAAGTTTCTATAAAATATGCAAGTACTATGAAGATGCTTCAGAAAAAAATTCCATTAAATTCAAGATAGATAATAGTATTCAGTGAGCCAGAACGAAAAATCAGTAAACCATGTGCCTTGTACAGACTCACCCTTAAATTCATTTTGTAAAAGCTACGTTTGTGTTCTTGTCTCAGCCATGAAGCTGAGATGCTAAATCCTTTATCAGCAAACACCTGAGCTGGTCACAGTAAATACAGACACTGAATTCTTCTGCCCGTCCTTGTGCAAGGTTTGTGCATTTTTGATATCCCGGTACTCATTAATATGAAGGTCCCTAAACAGGCATCAGTGTAGGGACTGGAGACCAAGCCACCTGAATCAGCAGGAGGCTGTTTTGTTGGAAATACCTTGAGTATGCTGCCTGTTAGCTCAAGCTCTGGAAGCAGATCTGGCTCTCCCCTTCAGACCTGGAGCATATGGGAGGCAGCTGTGCTCGCGGAGGAACCTGCACAGCCTGGATACAGCAAGTACCTGGGGACAGCCCGGCAGCTTGCCAGAAACAGGATTCCTGAGATGGTCACGTCTGGATGCTGAATGCTGGATGTTTTTCAGTCCACGTGGGAGGGGAGCAGGCTTGAGGAGGCTGGCGGTCCTGCAAGGAAAGGTTTGGTACGAGGAGCAATGAGGAATTGTGGCCCACTGGGACTGGCAGCACAGGGTATCGAGTCCTGGCTTCGGGGAGATGGATGAGAAGTGGCAAAAGAAAGGGTGTGAACATATCTAAGCTGCTGCTAGTAAGGTGGAAGCTTGTCCACCGCAATATTTATATCTAATTTAGGGCTGATGGAGTTCCTAGTTGGACAGTAACTTTAGTCTTTACAGAAGTGAGAACGAAAGATAACAGTAAAGAATCCAGGAATGTTCTGATCTACTCATTGCCATGTACAACATAAACAGAAAGAGCAGTTCCACCACCACCACCCCCAGAAACACCACCAAATTGAAGCGTGTACACGGATAGAAAACTAGCTTCACAAGAAATAAAGTTGATTGATAAAACCTAACTGCAGCAGAAGGCCACAGCGTAACTTCCATGATGAAGACCTTTTTAAAGAATACGCTCGTACATACCAGCATAAGTAATAAGAATAATCTGTTCATATCTTTAAAGTTATACTTAGTAATGAATCAAAAATGCTGTGAAGATAGTGATTTCCCTTTCTGCAGGAGGCAGCGGGAGTGGCAGCTTTTAAAATTTGATAAAAACAAGAAATATAAAAGTATCTGGACAACCAATTATAACCTTTAAAGAATAAGGTTCAGTGTAGCTCTATTTTTCCCCTGAGGGCTATTTTCTTGAGAAATAGAAAGGGAGATACTGAGAATGGATAATGGGTTTAGATAAAGGGGGTCTGGATAACTGAATAATCTACTATAGATAAAGGGCATGGACCAAAGTTTAGAAGGTTACATTTGAATTTTACATGAGTTAGGCTGAACTATTAATGATTCTTCTGCTTAGAAGAGCTTAAAATAGGCTGTCGAAAGAGGAGTGCTGAGGTTAGCCTGTTTTAATGTTCCAGTGAGAAACCTCTGCTTGATTCTGCTGTGAGCTCAAAATGTAGCCAAATCATGGGAACAGAGCGTCAGTAACAGAAAAAAATGATACTCTGATTTTAAGCAAAGAAAATGAAGTAGGGGGAGTAGTAGTAGTGAACGTGCATAGAGAATTATCATTTTTTCCCCAGGCTGGGAGGAGGTGATCTTTGCTGAAGTAGGGACACATCCGAGGGAACATGTATGAAAGGTAACTATCCTACCTTGCCAAAAAACTGGTGAAAGTTTACATGTGTGGAAAGGAAACACTGCATTAATTCATGGAAGAAAATCCACTGAGAGATTTCAAATATGCAGAAAGCACTCCTGAGTCAGGAAATCCCAAAACTGAGTCTGGGAAAGTATAAACATAATGGGAAGTACCACATATGCTTGTCATGTACTTATACCCTGCCTCAGGTACCCACTTAGAGCCACTGTCTGCAACGGGATCTAATATTACAGTTGTGTTTTGTAGTATATTGCTATTGTGTTCTTACCTGCTGGAGCACTTTGGAATCAACACATGCCTGAAGTTAGCATAAGGCAGAAGAAGATGGGTTCTTTTTCCTGACTCATTGTCCACATTGTTTGTCAGACTGAGGCTGCCTGACACTATTGCCTTCTCCTCCCCTCAGGAGGTAGTTACTTCTGCTCTGCCTCTCGGGAATGGCAATGGCTGCTGGTTCTGCTGCTGTTCAGAGACTGTGCCCAGAAGCTGAGGGAGTTAAGTTCTTCTGCTTTGACTTGCCACCTGCCTCCAAACCTTCCTGACACCGGGATTTCTGGCAGATTTCTTCTCTCTCTGCCCAAGATACTGCTTAGAGATGGCTTTTGGTCAGAGACACATTGATTTCCCCTAAAGGTAAGCCCTTTGTGGACTGATGAGGATGACAGTAATTGAAGCCCTCCTTAGATATGTAACTAGTTCCACCTACCTCTCAGAAGCATCCCACAATCCTGGTAACAAAGCACTACAGCCCTCTATTTACTTGATTATGAACCCATTTTTATCCAGGAAAGACAGAAGAGCTCTACATCAGACCACGGTACCTGCTCCTTCCACTCCCAGAGAAGGAGGCAACATGATCTCTTTGCATCTAACAGGAGTCCTCTTCTCTGCCCCAGTATTCCCTCCAAGGCCATCCCCTCAGAGAAGGTAAGGCCACTAATACTCACACTGCAGCTGAAGGTAGACCAACTCTTTACTAGCTCTGTAATTCAGGATGACTACGGTACCACGTGCACTACAGATGTTAAGCACAAGCTGTTCAACAGAGTTCAGAGGATAAGCTTTTGTTTTGTGCCAGGTGTTTTCAAGAAAGACATTACCATTGCTTCTGTAGTAATACTGCTGACACCAGGAGCAACTGTCTCTTCTGCGGCCTCAGATGTAGCAGATTCCTGGTGCCATATGGGCTGACTACAGCATTCTCTGTTATTCAAAGATCTGCAGTTCACACTTTGCCTTTTGTTAACAATGCTTAATTAAACCAGGTGTGGAGAAAGGGCATCATATTTTTACTTTGGCAAACGAGAAAGATCTGAGTTCCCTTTATTTACTTTTAATCACATCTATGGACATCTGTTAGTTATCCAACTAAGGGCGACCCTTCATCATCATGAACACACAGACACGGGAAAGGGGGAACAGCAGAGAAACAATGATAGGTGGAGGAACCTTGATAACCTAATCAGTGAAAACCTAATCAGTGATAATTACAGCACACTGAATTGGCTGTTTCCTAAGACCAGCCCTGGATGAGACCATTGTCCCAGGTGTGAAACCCACTGAGATGAGTCAACAGGGAAACTCCCCAGAAAACTGCCAACTGAAACTGCTAAGGGACTCGTGGGATGCAGGAGGAAGAGCATTTGGGGACTGTATAAAACTGACTACAGGATGTTTGATGGGGACTGTGGGAATGGGTTAAGAATTAGGGGGTGTTCAGTGAGAGGAACAAAGGTGGGGAAAGGAAATAATCAAGGTAGATTGGAGTGGAGCAACTGTAGGAAAAGGATAGAGGTAAGAAACATTTGGTTGAATGTAAAGGTGACTGATCAGCAACTTGTCAGACCAAGCCCTGTGTTTGATCAGCACAGTCGGTCCCCTACCCTGTGTAAATCTGATTTCTGACTGCCTTCTGCACGGCCGTGCTCTCTGCTCTGCACATGCAGGTGTGAACACCGCGGGCAGGAGCAGAGGTCTGCGTGCCAGCAGCTGGGTGAGCCATGGCCTTGGGGCTCCTGGGTGCTGCTGCCAGCAGCTGGAGCAGGGCAGGGGGGTGGGGGCTGCTGGACAGGCTGAGGGCTAAGGCCCACAGCAGGAGTGACCCATGTGTTGTGGGGGCCATATTGCAGTAGCAGACTCTGATCCCAATCAGCAGGAGAGGAAGAGCAGGATCAGGCCACCCACGCTGTGGCCATGCAGCTGGGTGCTGGTAAAGACAGCACTTTCTCTGTGTTAACCTTTGCACCTGGACATTTACATATTTGTGTATGTGTGTGCGCTGGCAGGACCTGCTCAAGCTCTGTCTCCTCACTGGACCTAGGGACATGGACCTGCAGCAGCCTCCCACCCGCCGCTGGAACAGGCAGTGCTGGGGCCCAGAGAGTGACTGCCCCTCAGCCTTGCACTTCCCTCACGTATCTGGAACACGGTTTGCAGGGAACATCCAGCATTTCCCCCAGTAAATCATTTCTGCCACCCAGCTGTTGGCTCGTGTCTCTCCTGGCAGTGCTGCTGACGGACAGTGAGGGCAGGACCCCCCAGGTTCGCTGCCCCTTCCCCACCTGGCCTCACCCGAGGCCAGGCTGTCCTGAGACCCATGGATGTGTTTGTGGCGGCCTGGCAGCGCCTCCTGCCTCCAGCACTTCTTTCTGCGAGAATTGGGTGCTCAGGAAAAGAAAAAGCTTCTCCTTCAGGAAAGGCTGCTCCCCTCTGCTTGGGCTGGCCAGCGCGGCCTCTGGGCACGGAGGTGCTGCTACAGCAACGCTCTGTGGGACACCAGGTGCCCGCCTCTGCCATGGGCTGCTGGGCAGCGAGCCAGGAGGCCTGGGTGGCTGCGCTGGTGTGACTGCACCATCTAGTGCTGTCCTCCGCATGCTCGCAGCCGGCCCTTCTGCCGACAGGAGGCTGAGCTGGTTTCTCACAGGTCGACACTGATTGCACCTCTGGTGGTTTTAACCAGCTGGGCAGATGAGCTGCAGCACAACCACTCTCGCTCTGCCACTTCTCAGAGGGAAAGGGGGAGAAAATACGGTGAAAAGGGCTCAAGGGTTGAGATAAGGACAGGGAGATCACTCAACAATTATCATCACCAGCAAAACAGACTCAGTATGGGGAAATTAATATAATTTATTACCTATTACTAACAAACTAGAGCAGTAAGAAACTAAAATCAAAATAAAAACACCTTTACCCCATCCACCCTTTTCTACCTCCTCCTCCCCCTGAGCAGCACAGGGGAACAAGGAATGAAGGC
Organism: Oxyura jamaicensis; assembly: GCF_011077185.1. NCBI lineage: Eukaryota > Metazoa > Chordata > Aves > Anseriformes > Anatidae > Oxyura > Oxyura jamaicensis. The sequence continues at coordinate 51,759,341 of NC_048895.1, forward strand.
TTCGGTCAGTCCCCAGCACTTCACCGCCGCTCCCTCACGGTCCCTCCCTGCCCCTGCTCCCCGCGGGGTCCCTCCCACGGGATGCCGTCCTTCCCCAACTGATCCTGGATGGGCTGCCCACAGGCAGCAGCTCTCCAAGACCTGCTCCCACATGGCTCTGTCCCACGGGGTCCATCCCCCAGGAGCAAACTGCTCCAGCATGGGTCCCCCACGGGTGGGCGGCAGCTCCCCCCAGACCCCTGCTCCTGCGTGGGCTCCTCTCCATGGGCTGCAGCTCCGGCCCGGGGCCTGCTCCTGCGGGGGCTCTCCATGGGCCGCAGCCTCCTCCAGGCCACATCCACCTGCTCCACCAGGGGCTCCTCCACGGGCTGCAGCGTGGAGATCTGCTCCGTGTGGGACCCATGGGCTGCAAGGGGACAGCCTGCTCCACCAGGGGCCTCTCCACAGCCCGCAGGGGAACTGCTGCTGCCTGCCTGGAGCACATCCTGCCCTCCTGCTGCACTGACCTGGGGGGCTGCAGGGCTGCTTCTCACTCCTCTCTCCCAAATGCTGTTGTGCTGCATCTTCTCCCCCTTTCTTAAATCTGCTCTCACAGTGGCACAAACAGCATCACTTATTGGCTCAGCTTTGGCCAGTGGTAGGTCCCTTTAGAGCAGGCTGGAGCTGGCCCTTATCTAACATGGGGCAGCTTCTGGATTCTTCTCGCGGAGACCACCCCTGCAGCCCCCCTTTACCAAAACCTTGCCACGTAAACCCAATACAACACCTCAAGTGCACCCAGAACTGTATCTGAGGCATCATTGCCACAGAATTCAGGCCCTGGACTCTCATTATGCTAACATGGAAACCCAACCAGAAGCTCTGGGATTTTGCCAGTGCTAGCCAAATGCCAGCCCCCTCAGCATCCCCCTGTGCCAGGGGAAAGAAGCCCATTGGGGTCACATCCTCAGCCTGGGCTAATGCAGTCAGACGGCCCAGCGGGTGCCTCAGAAGGACTGCCAGCACTCAAAGCTGCCCAGGCAGGAGTGAGGCTGGAAAGGGCTCCCTGGAGCAGAGTGACTTCTGCAGCCCCAGTTACAGGGGTCCTCCTGGCAGTTTCTGCAGGAAGCTTCCTGTTTCATAAATAACCCAAAAGCTGGAGAAATCGACATTGCAAAGGCAGCAGCTACTTCAAGCCATTGTCTTTGCTGTTACATGAGCTTTCATCCAGCTTGGAAATTCATTAAAGAGGAAGCAGAATTACAGTGCTAGCTTGCATTGGTGATATGTGCGCATAAGATGCACATGTAGAATAATAAGCTTCAGTGGTCTCTAGCAGGAAAATCCAGACTCGGCTTTAGATCATGAGCTGTATTCAGTACCAGTGCAAATCAAGTGAGGAAGAAATAAGGCAGTGGTGGAAATAAATGCCTGTGGCTGCTCCCTCAGCTTCTGTCAGGTGCTGCCCTAGCACACAGCTCCTGCTAAGGCCTGCTGCTGGCTGGGAGCCGTGCCATTCTTCTCAGGAAGAGCAGCACGTGCACGGGGTACCAAGGGCAGAAGGGGTCAAGGTCTACTCTTGTTGCACCTTTGCAAGAGTAACTCCTTGGTAGTTTCTGAAGTAAGTCTTCTGAAGTGGATCCACCAGCAGCCAGGCTGCTAGGCGCATGTGCTCACAGAGTGTCACAGGGGATGTCTGCAGCGTGATGGAAAAGGAAGGATGAGCATTCTCACCCCCAGCTAGGCAACTGTTTTGTTCCTAAGTGCATGAGTTAGTGACTTTGTGAGTTAATGAGAGGGTGAATTAATGAAGCAACTATTTAGAGAATTAAGAAGTTGGACTAATCTATCAAAAGGGGATTGTACCCTTGCTAATGAGCTCATGAATGAAAGCTTGATTCACAGAGCATGTTGCTCTGTGAATGTGAGAGACCCAAATGAACCGTGACATTTTATCAGTGTCAGAAGTTGGATCTGTCTCTGACACGTCTGTTGGCAGGGACGAGCTGCTTCACCATGCCAACTGAGGCAATTGGTTAAGTGTGTGTGTGTCATGGTGACAAATGAAAAACTCAATAACAAGTGTCAACAACTGGGAGATAAATCTGGGAAAGAGGGACTGTGAAAATCTAAGTGAGATGTATCTTGGGTGGAGAGCTGCTGCATGGATGCTAATGAAATTTGGCATGAGCTTGAAGATAGGCTTCTTGTAATTTAAAGAAGGGAAAAGGACAAGATGCTACGTGTTGGCTACTAGGCAGTTCTTTAAGAGCAAAAGATGAGGTGAAGGGACCGACTGTATGAGTGAAAGAGGAAAATGAGGAAAAGAAAAATGGAAGGAGTACCTGGGAAGTAAAGTACAGAGAGATAGAAATGCAAAATGAATTGCTTGAATCAAAACTTCAGCCCCACATAATTGCAGAAGCCAAAGGGCACAGTAGGAGATTGCTGAAAGCCACTACATTAGACCCGCTTAAAATCTGTTGGATATTTGGGATCTGTTGGACCCGGGTCCCTTGCCCTCAGGAGGAGATGATAGCAGAGATGATCTTCCTACCCCCATCCCTGTACCAGTAATAAAGACAGGACAACAGAGCACTCCCATGAGTGTGTGCCTGCTTCAGCCTGTAATAACTACTAGACACAAGCCTTATTGCCTGGCTGCTGTGGCAGTCAGACTGAAAACTGCCTTATTGAAACCCCCTGTTTTAGCTGAATTGGAGGAAACAGCCCCCATTGTCCCAGGTGCCAGAAAAACATCCTCCACCCCTACCCCCCTGGCAGAGCTAAACCTTTGGGCAGATATTTGTGAGCAGGAACATCTCAGTCCCATAGCAAAGGGAGCAGAGGGAGCACTGGATTCATTAGCCTTAGGCAGGTTTAAGTAGTAATACCTTCCAAGGGGGTTCCCAGAATATGAGATCCATACTAGTATATATCACAAACAATAAAAAAGTGGATAACCTCATCTAATGTAATGGAAAAGAGGCCTGTCTCTATGTGAAAGTGAAAAGCAAAACGGGGAAATAGAGGAGCACCCCCAAGTCACTACTGAATGTAAGTGGTTATGGAAAAGTGTTTAGATAAAGATTCAGTTAAATGGGCTGACAACCACTGTTTTACATCAATTGGCCAAGTTTTTCTCATCAACTCCCCACAACAGTCCTCTGGGATCTGTACCCACGGATGGTGGTGACACTGTGCAATTTAAAAAAATAATGACCAAGTCAGGGGATGTTGGGGATGCGAGCTCAGGGGTGCTGACATCTACCTGCACTGCCCCTGGACCACGAGTATGCAGGCAACCAGGGCTGGGGCTTAACCTGGTGGCAGTCAGAGCAGCTGCCACTTGCACTGCTGAGGATCCAAGTACGAAGATGACGGTGGCAGCTGATGACCACTACTTTCCAATTCTTATCAACACAGGAGCCTAAATGTAGGTGGTAGATAAGGACACTGACCAAGGACAGGCTCCAGTTAGCAAACAATTTGTTTCTATTGTGGGCACCCGCGGAGAAAGTCACGGGCAAGGAGGACTCAGGTGTACACTTACTCTACCCAAGGCTTGGCACATAGTCGGTCCTCGCACTCTGCTCACTGCGCTGTCCGAAGAGCTGGAAGCATGAACTTGCCACCAGAGGTCACTGTGGGGCAATGCATCCGTGGTGCCTTCAGAGCTGGCCGCTTGGCGGAACCTGCGGAGCGGGCTGCGGGCGCTCGGCTGAGCACATCCGTAGTTTGCTGGGGTAGAGACCGAAAGAAAATAAACCCGGACCCAGCCAGGAATCGATCTTCTGTGAAGTCTGACCGACGGGGGAGAAGAACAGCAGTTAGGTGCTGTGCTGGGGACTTCAACATCTCAGAGAGCACGTATTCCAGGGTGTAGTACGATAACCACTAACCACTAGCTAACCACTCTGTAACCTACCATAGGAAAACACAGCCTAGGAATGGACCCCGCGACATGATGAGGACCCCAAAGCTTTTAAAGAAACATGTAAATGTGTACCAGCCACTGGGGCTCATCCACCCTAAGCAGCCCCTCTCACTGTACGTCGAGGTGGGAGAGCAGGGATGCTGGTGGGGACAAAGGCAACAAGGGCCAACCCCTAACACTGCTTTCCAGAGCATGGCAGATTACTCAGCACAATTATTCATCTTTTAAAAGGTGTTATTAGCAGCTTACAAAGGGCTGGTAGCAAAAGAATCTATGACCCAAGCAAGAGGATGTAAAAGTGCATGTGCTACTACTGTCTATTCTTAAGGTTATTCTTGCTGGCAAACCACAGCCTTTAGGTGTAGCACGAGCTTTCTGAAGTGGATCCACCAGCAGCAGAGCTGCTGAGGCTCTCCTGCTTGCCAGAGACACAAAGGATGCCTGCAGCGTGACAGAGGAAGAAGGACAAGCACTCTCACCCTCAGCTAGGCAACTGTTTATCTTGTAATCTCATGAATTAGTGACTTGGTGAGTTAAAGAGTGTGTGAATTAATGAAGTAATGAATTAGCAAACTGACAAGTTAGACTAGTCCATTGAAAGGGGATAAAGCCCTTGTCTGATTTTTGTGTAATGAACAAAGGAACATGGGAGTTTTGGTCTCTTCCCCTTCCCACTACCTACAGGTGATCATCTTATGTGTGCAATAGCCCCCTTATTTTCTGAGGATGGACAATTATCCCTACAATACCAGACAGGCAGAATTCAAACCAAACACATAGCTGTGCTGTCATCTCAAGGTCACTTCTGACGGGGCGAGACACAGAGCACCATTCTCCAAAACAACAAACTCAGTAATGTCTGGGTTTGTCACTGTCTCTCAAGAGAAGCAGGCCCTGGAGACAGAGACATGTTTCAGCACAGCTGGTTAGCAGATATACTCTCTGTGTCTCTTTTTGGGCTGAATGAAATGCTCTTTCAGGAACTGCTTCCAAGAAGTACAGCAGAATTTACAGGGAGCCAACACAGAAACTCACTCTTGGTTTTGTGTTGGAGATCAGCTTTGGAGTTTTCCTTCACAGAAGCTGTCTTACATCCCAATCCTCAGACACAGTTTGCCCTACTGAATCACTGGTGTAAAAAACATGAATTTTCAGGTGACACAGAAAACAAGCTGCAGCATTGCTCAAACGTCTGCTTTTCAGAGCTGTGACTAGAAGGAGGACACAGCTCTGCAGGTATCCTTTGACGATCTGTGCCACCACAGGTCATCAGAGGAGCAGTGGGAGGAGTGTTACTGAAGGAGGAGTTGGCAGAATCTATGTGTAATCTGGTTGGGATGTAAAGGCTGCCATGAGAGTGATGGCTGGAAGCTTGTCAGTTTTGGTTCCTGGAGGGTGGCCCCTGCCCTGCCTGAAGACGCGCAGCTTCTAAGCACATTCAGTGTGCTGGGAGCAGGCAAGAGGCTGGGAGCTGCGTCCCATGAAGCACCCATGCATGCCGAGCCTGAATCCTGCAGCAGCACTGTGAGGAAGAAACGAGTGATAGAAATGGGTATGGTACCCCCTCCTGCAGGGTACAGACACCCCCAGCTTCCCTCCTCACCTGATATCTAGGGATGGTTGGAGCCTGCTGGGGGCTCATGTTGGGGTGCTGTAAAGAGACTGCTGAGGCTTGTCTGAGCCTTGGACAATTACCCTGTTGATTACACATGTGTTTGAGAGGGGGAGCTCTACTAGGAAATGGCACCCTGATGACATTTCAATGGAAATAGCAAATTTTTGAATCCAGGATTGGAAACAAAAGCTTTCAGAAATTAATTCATATAATTCCTTGGACATAGACCCAGCAGAATTAAAGAAAAAATAAATTGGGCAGATTATGGATATCCTAGATCAATGTACAGGTCAGCAAATGCACACACACACAGAGGAACATCCTCTGTCAGTGGAAAATGAGAAAATAGACATGGGAGGATGATATTTGCCATGAAGGCAGTTGTGGCAGTCCACAAAGTTGGAACTCAGTGGCTCCTGAGGCTTTGAATTTAAGTAGCATCTTGTCTCCTTAGCTGTTATTTTAATCTAGTGAAAATGAAATTGGAGGCAGTTCTGCTCATCAGTTTAATCATCAGGCCATTTTTTCTCCCTTTTCCTTACTGGCTCTCTTCACTACTCAACACCTTGTTTCTTTCATGTACCACTGCGCCTTGCTTTAATAGTGTCTCCCCTTATCTTGGCCTCCAAACTGTAGTTTAAGGTGGTTATTGTGAGAGGTAAAGCATATAATTTCCAGTTTTCTGAACCACAGATATGTTGCCTTTGAGGGTTTATGGGATTTGATCTGCACTACACTCCTCCCCAGTAAAGCTTTTTGAAAATCCTAGAGGACATGAGTGTTGCTTTCTGTGATAAACATGGAGTGCCTCATGCCCAAAGCTGTTTGCACTTAGTGAAATCTGAATCAGAAAAGATGATAGGTACAGTCCCTCCCCCAGCTATTTACTGCAATTGCTTAAGTCGGGGGACCTTCCTTATCTCCATCTCTGAGAACTGCTTGGGAAAATAAGATGTTCTTGGGAGAGTAAGATGTTATTAACAAAGCCTTTTTCTGTTGGATGTGCTAGGTATCCATGTGGTATTTGCAGCAATGCTAGTTCTAGAGAACAACTGGCAAGGCTATGACAGAGCCAGCAGCTTTATCCATGTGGCTTAATTCAGGGATGCTAACACTTGCTCTTTTGAAGACTTCACCTTTTTTGTCAGTCATTAAAAAGCAATGCCTTTAATGCCGAGTACAGGCACATGTGAATGTGGTGCAAAGGCACTACTGCCCTGAGATACCAGCAGACCTCTTGGTCTCCTCCCCTCACAGGGGACACCTTCTCCTTCTCCCTTTTCTTATGGGGAGACAGGGACAGAAACAGGGACCTCTCCTGCACATGCTCTTGAGTGAAAAGGAAAATAAAGCTTATATTAGGAGAGGATAGACAGAGAAAGGAAGGGAGAGAAACATTCAGTTTAGTTCTGCAATGCTTGAATTGTCTAGAACCCTTAGCCCTCATTCAAGGTGAAAAAGTCTTGGGGAGGGCAGACTGTGGCCCCTCAGCCACATTTAGATGACTCTTTTTGGATTGTGGCTTTTCTGCATCAAAACTGCGGTCTAAGAGAGCACCAGGCTTGAGGCCTGCTTGGCAGGTCATTGGTTTCTGGCTGCAGTGCAAGTCTTTGCCACAAATGCCCCTGTCAGCTGAAGAGGCAGTGTCATTCCTGGACCCAAGCGTCTCCTGAGCAGGTGTTTGACTTGCTCTGGTTACTCCCTGGTGCCTCTCAGGAGTTTCTGAGTAGCCAGAGCAACTTGTTTGTGTAATCTTAACACGCTTCCTCTTGCAGGCTGATACCAAGAAGTGCCTCCCTGCTGATCCCTTCAGACACTGAAGAAGGATTTTGCCGCTCAGCTGGCTGTGTTGGGTCTGCCTGGGATGGAGTCACCTTTCCCTGCAGCAGCCC
>NC_048895.1:51766773-51781416 GCF_011077185.1 Oxyura jamaicensis
AGCGGTTGTGGTGGAGCTCGGCTGCCCACTCGAGTAAAACCATCACACTGGCAAGTTTAAAAACAAACTGAGGAGCTGCCTTCTTATATACAGCTTGCAAGCTGGTGCTTTTGCAAAATTGCCTGCTTCATTTCAACCAGAGCAATCCATAGCCCTCAATGCTATCCTGGAGACAGCTTAATGCTTTGAGTGTCACGCTTGCAAATGACCTCTCTCCCTTATGTTGAGCAGCAGAGATGTCAATGCTAAGTGTCAGTGGTATTGTATCCCTATTTCTTGGTCCTCAGAGCCACATTTAATTGTGTTCCCTGGCAGCAGGAGGAAATAAGTGTGCTCGTTTCTCATTTCAGTATCACCACAGACGTGTGGCACTGCAAGTTAGTACCACTAGCAGCAGTCACACGCCAGAGCAAATAAATCCACTTGGCAGCAGCAGCTGCACTTATCTTCTCTCACCATGCAAAAGCTCAGCGCCTGTAAGCACTCTGGAGGAGACCACTGTCAGGGCATGGTTGGATTCGGATTAAGCCATCACGTCCCACTCTCTTTCACCAGTATCAGGAGGAAAATGTTTCACATGACACCGCCACATGAGGTGACTTTCTCATGGGTTTTAGCCCTTCTATATCAAGGACTTGGGCTGAGACAGAAATACAGGTCTTGAGGACTTCTGATTTCTGTGTGACAAATTCCTTTTGGAGCAGAAAACAACTCCTTTAGGAAGCTCTCTAGCAAGAAGATCCATTTCTCACATTTTCTGAAGGGGATAAAAGCATATATCAATACAACCATCAACTTCAAATCCCATGTATGTTCTTCTCTTTAAGACCTGGTGCTTAGGGACATGGTTTAGTGGGTGACATTGGTAATAGGGGGATGGTTGGACCAGATGATCTTGGAGGTCTTTTCCAACCTTAATGATTCTATTATTTTTAATTATATTTATTTATTTATTTTTCTACAAAGATACAAAGATTTCTGACCCTCAAGCCAATGAGAACTGAAGGTGGTGCTCCTGTTCTCTAGGGCAAGAACACTGCATTTGGTATCACCTTCTGTTCTCTGGCTGGCAGGGGCAAGAAGAAAGCACCAGCCCTCAGAGGAGCACTGTCTCTGGCGTGCCATGACCCTCAGCTGACACAGCAGGAGCCAAGCATTCTCAATTCAGTCTGAGAAATACATTGAAAGACACAAGCCCCTAGATCCTTTCTTTTTCTAGGACTGGGGCATGGTCTGAATGCATGGTGAAAACTGTTGTCAGTGCCAGCTGCTCACATGACATATCCACCTTACAAAGTTATCACAGAAACCTCTAAAATGTCAAAAAAATCTATAAATGTAAAATACCTCACTGTTACTTCTATGCCTTTTATGCTCCTCTTGTCTTAAGAGGAAACAGAGTAAAAATACAAACAAACAAACAAAAGCAAAACATAACAGCACTTACCAAAAAGAGAAGAAACCAAACCAAACCAAACCAAAAAAACAGGAAAGGTGGTGTCCTTAGATGCATGGTCACAGCTTTACAGTTTAGGTGACTGCTTCCTGAGTGCCTAACTGCTTAGTCATCTTTCAGACTCTCCCCTCGAGGTCAAGTTGCTGTTTCAACATACTTCTGCTCTCTGTTCTCCATCGCATGGTGCTGCGCACAGATGAATGTGGTGGTTTTACTCGGGTAGGCGGCCGAGCTCCACCACAACCGCTCTCTCACTCCCCCTCCTCAAAGAAGAGAGGGGAGAAAATATGATGAGAAGGGCTTAAGGGTTGAGATAAGGACAGAGGAGATCATGCAGTAATTATTGTGATGGGCAAAACAGACTCAGCATAGGGAGATAGTAAGATTTATTGCCTATTACTAACAAGCTAGAGAAGTGAGAAACAAAGGAAATAAACCAAAAGCACCTTCCCCCCCTTCCACCCTCTTCCACCTCCTCCCCCCAAGTGGCACAGGGGAACAGGGGAATGGGGGTTATGGTCAGTCTATAGCGCTTCTTCGCCGCCGCTCCTTCTCGGTCACTCTTGTCCCTGTGCTGAACTGATCTGGCATGGGCTGCCCACAGGCAGCAGCTCTTCAAGAATTGCTCCAGATAGGGGTCCGTACCATGGGGTCCATCCCTCGGGAGCAAACTGCTCCAACCTGGGTCCCCCACGGGCAGCAGCTCCTGCCAGGTCACCTGCTCCTGCGTGGTCTCCTCTCCACGGGCTGCAGGTCCGGCCCGGAATCTGCTCTAGCAGGGGCCTTCCACAGGCCGCTGTCTCCGTCGGTGCAGGCCCACGTGCTCCACCGTGGTCTCCTCCATGGGCTGCAGTGTGGAACCCTGCTCCACCGTGGTACTCCATGGGCTGCAGGGGGACAGCCTGCTTCACCATGGTCCTCACCACAGGCCGCAGGGGACTTCTGCTCCAGCGCCTGGAGCACCTCTCCCCCTCCTTCTTCGCTGACCTTGGCGCCTGCAAGGCTGTTCCTCACTCCTCTCACTCTCCCAGCTGCTGTGTGGCACAGCGTTTTTTTTCCCTGTCTTAAATCTGCTCTCACAGAGGCGCAAAACAACATCACTTAGTGGCTCAGTTCTGGTCAGCAGTGGGGCCCTTACCAAACATGGGGCAGCTTCTAGATCCTTCTCACAGAAGCCACCCCTATGCCCCCCTGCTACCAAAACCTTGCCACATAAACCCACTACAATGAAAGGCAGCATAGCTCTCTCTGACTCCTCTTCTGACTCCTGCAACTGATTTTTGGTTTAATTTTGCTTGCAGCACATGGAGCTCAGAAAGTAAAAGTGATCCTGCAGCCAGTCTGAGACACACCTTTACCAGCTGAGATTCCCCAAGGCAGCTATGTTCTGGCCTTAAAACCCCTCCGGCCAGCCTCTGGCAATGACCTGTGGGGAGATGACACCCTGTCCTGGTCGGCCCAGTGAACAAGCCCGGTCATACAGGTGCCATATATAAGGCTTCCCATGTGAGGCAGGATCCCAGCACCTGCACTGCACAGGAGACAGGTGAGCCTGTGTTTCCCTCCAAAAAATTCTGTCATGAAAGGCCTCAGGTTTGGATCTTGTCAGAGATGCAGAAGGGGTTGGCTTTGTGGGCTTTGCCCAGCTCTACAGCTGCTGCTGGAAGCATGTTTGAGTGGAGACAGTCCCATGCTGAATCAGAGGAGAGCGGTGTTCAGCCTGAGACTGCAGATCCCTAGGGCACAAAACAGAAACTATGTACAAACTTCCAGAAACAAGTGGCTGCCTTTGAGCCAACTCAGTACACAAAGCCCATCCAAGTAGGCCCCAAGTAGGAGAAAGCACAGGTGGGTCATCTGCTCCTTGTGGAAGAGAAAGAAATATCTAGTAAAGAACAGGAGCTCCAGCAATCAGCAAGAGTGAAACGTGCTACCTTAACCGTCAGCAACAAGTTGTGCAGATGTAGAAAATAAACTAAGACATGCTGTTGATTTCTGAGGCACCAAAGGGAGGAAAAGACCATTACACAGGCACAGAACAAGCCACGGGACGGATGTGGAGTGCTGGCTGCAGCACTAGCATTGGGGGCAAACACCCCTGTGGGACAGGGAGCACAGAGCTCACCCTGGTGGCCTGGTGCCCAGGTGGTATCAGGGGTCTTGGGATGGGGAAGATGAACAGGAGGCAAAGTCGAGGTGAGGGAATGGCCATTTTCTTTGCAACCCTGCAGCAGGGAGCACAGCAGTGTCCTGGCAGCCCCCTGCTCTGCTCCCTGGTGACACTGGAAAAGGCTTGGGGTGGGAAGGACTGAGACTTGACTTGCTGGGTTGTCCTGGGTCAGATCTACTTCCCCTCCACCTCTGCTCCTCTCTAGTCATAAGGGAAGTGCCTGTGTTTCCACCTTGCAGAGTTTCCCTGCCACCCAGCTGTTGGCTCGTGTCTCTCCTGGCAGTGCTGCTGACGGACAGTGAGGGCAGGACCCCCCAGGTTCGCTGCCCCTTCCCCACCTGGCCTCACCCGAGGCCAGGCTGTCCTGAGACCCATGGATGTGTTTGTGGCAGCACCTCAGTGCCTCCAGCACCTCTTTCTGCGAGAATTGGGTGCTCAGGAAAAGAAAAAGCTTCTCCTTCAGGAAAGGCTGCTCCCCTCCTGAGTGCCGGACTTACCGCCCTTATCCAGCTGCTCCAAGACGGGGGCAGTGAGGGCCCGTTCTGCCCGCTTGGGCTGGCCAGCGCGGCCTCTGGGCACGGAGGTGCCGCTACAGCAACGCTCTGTGGGACACCAGGTGCCCGCCTCTGCCATGGGCTGCTGGGCAGCGAGCCAGGAGGCCTGGGTGGCTGCGCTGGTGTGACTGCACCATCTAGTGCTGTCCTCCGCATGCTCGCAGCCGGCCCTTCTGCCCACAGGAGGCTGAGCTGGTTTCTCACAGGTCAACACTGATTGCACTGCAAGTGCACCTAGCACACAGGTTGCTAGCACATAGTTGTCCCGGTGTGTTACAGGAGATGCCTGCACTGTGGTGGAGAAGGAAGGATGAGTATTTTTTCCCTCAGCCAGGCAACTATTTTACTCATAAATGTGTGAGTTAGTGACTTTGTGAGCTAATGAGTGGGTGAATTAATGAAACAGCAATCTAGAGAAATAATAAATTAGACAAGTCTTTTGAAAGGAGATTGAGCCTTTGCCAGTGAGCTCGTGAGATGGAGCTTGATCCACAGAGTGCATTGCTCTGTGAATCTGGGAGACCCACATCAATTGTGACAATCCACAAAACAATTATCTGATAAAATTGGACTCGTGATAAAGTAGTAACAAAATGGAAAATGCTTTAACCACATGATTAGAAGATTAAGGTACAGGACTGAAGGAAACATTGGATATATCAGGAAGCTTATTTAGAAAACCTGGGGAGTGCTTCGAAACAAGGCCTGCAACAGTCAGCAGTTTGTGGCTCCCTCCCCAGGCACTCCGGGGCAGAGGGCTGCCTCCTCCACACCCCGCAGAGCCATGCAGCAACTGGGCTCCTGTGTTAATTTGTGTTTGTGGCTTGGTTTCTCTTCCCCAGGTAGATTTCCTAAGGTCCAGGGAAAGCATAGGTTTCGGCTAATGCAGTAAACATGATCTGACTCTAAGGAAGTCCTACTCGCAGCTTCTTTGGCATGAGTGCTACTGCGAGGAGTGGCAGCAAGCCCTTGACAGGTGAGCACAGAGCATGCTGAGTTCTGCGTGCTGGCGAATGCGGTCTGTTGCAAAGCATAGCTGCTCAGCAGCAAGGCTGCGCCACAGAGGAAGTGAGTTCTGTGGTTTTGGCCAAGTTCCACTAAGCCATGCCCCTTTTCATGGCAGGCTTCTTAGAAGCCCACGTTTGAGGGCAATGAGTTTTCACAGAACATCTGGCAAGTATATGTTAATGAAGTGAAAATACTCCTTGCTTCTTTCTGCATTTTGTTCTGGTCTTGTTACAACCCAGTTGTCGTTATCCAGTGGCAAAAGGCATCCTTACAAACAGAAGTAAATGAACAAAGCAACAACCATAGAAATTGAAATTTCTGCCTCAGGTGGGACAACAACTGGGCTATTTAAACAGACCACTTTTATCCCCACTAGTAGTGTATCACCTAGATTTCATTATGAAAGTATGATGCTGTAACTAATTAAGAGTGTAATATTTACAGTGTTCAAGTACAAATGCTAAATGGATTTTTTTTTTCTTTAGTACCTAAATACTTCCAATCATGTATAGCCATGAAGTATCTTGCTGCATGGAAACATTTGTTGCCCTGTAGGAAGCAATGAATTACAGTCAATGAAAGGATCTAATGCCAAAATGAATCCTTCCTTAGTTGTGTTTTCCTTTGAAGATTAAAAGGTGTACAAAAAACAACCAATTAAAAATACTTTAAGTTAATGAATGGATCATGTTGGTCTTTGGTAGCTTGTGTTGAAGATAAACAAAGCGATATATTACTTTCCAAAAAGGCAAAGTACCTAAAAATATCTAATCAATTCCCTCCTTGCAGAAGCAGAACGATTTTAGCAGACCAGTGACTAAGATACTTGGTACAAAGCTGACAAGAAGTGCTTTTTACAGATGGCTGTGATCTTCACTTTCAGAGGCAATGATCATCTCTCTATTGACCAAATAGATTTGTAGGTGCTTAGTACTTCAGAGGTCAAGGCAGAGGTGTCTTTTGTGACATACCAGGGAAATTAATTTCCAAGTTAACTGCTTTGGAAATACACTGGGGGCTAAAGTCCAGCCCACAGACTTGAACGGTAACAGATTTTCACTCAGGTTTTTCAGTAGTTCCTGCACAATTGTCTTTGTTTGGTGCAAAATTTGCAAGTGAGCAGGCTGAAAGAGCAATGAGCAACTCAGTCATAAATTTGTGTGTCAAAAATTTAAAGATAAAACCTGAAGTTATCTCTAACTGCACTAATTCAGGCAGGATTTAACAAAGAAGCTGGGACAAAACTGCAATTGTGCTGTAAATACCCAAATCCTCATTTCAGCATCTTAAAAAGAATATATATGATTCTAATCAAAATATTGTGATCCTGCCTTTTGTAACGTTCCTAACTCATGAGTAGAGAAACACCGCCAAACAGTGAGAAGCAAGGATTCAAACACCACTCTTGAGCACCACACAATAAGGAGCATTCGCAATAAACCATTCTAACAGCTGAACACATAGAAAAATAATCATCTTTTTATTGCGATTTTTTTTCTCTTTACCAGACAGCATTGTTTCTTAAGAACAGATAGGAACAGGTGAAAGCTCTCTGCTGAGCCTGCAGCTTCCCGTGGCTTGAGACAGCAGGGCTGTCCCTGCCAGCTTCTTGCCCTGGCAGCTCCCTGCCCCACGTCACCCTTCTTTCTGGCAGGGCCCCAGCTGGTGGGGACACGCTGCACACCCTGCCCTCCTCACCCCGCACATTGCCAGCAGCACCGCTGGTTTTTGTTGGTTTTGGTGCTCCTCCTCCCTGCTCATTCCTGCCCTTGCACAACCCACGAGCCATCTGATACCCTCTGCAGAGCTCAAGTGGGATTTGACAGAAAAAAAACTTTTTTTTTTTTTTTTTTTAATAGACTCATCATTTCCAGACCAGTTAACCGAGCCCATTTGACATGTAACCAAGCAAACGTCATGTTCTCCAAATGGCAGAAAAAGAGAGGCGAGAGCAGGAATAAGGTAAGGACCAGGGGTTGACGAATGTCTCAAAAAATGGTGTGGTCGTGCTTCTACTCCTGCTACAACTTGCCCCCGGGGGAGTTGAGCTAAACCCTTGTACTTTGCATAGGAGCTGAGCTGGAGTACTTGAAAGATCATCTGAATATGTAGTAACTAACAGCTGAGGTGGCAACACTCAGCAGTAGTAGTCATTTTGGAAATGAACTTGTGACTATCCCCTAAACCACAGCTACCTCAAAACCCTGACCATATCCTCAATAAGGAAAGATTTATTCTTTTTTTTTTTTTTTTTCCCTGTTCTGAGAGCATTTCAGAGTACATGAGGTGAAATAAAAAACACGCTTAAAGAAATTACATTGGTAGATAAAGATCCTAAAAAAAAGTTTTAAAATGGGCAACACTAAAATAATTCTGTAAGATGTTGTATTTTTACCTCAAAATACTTGTATACCTTGACGTAAAATCAAATGATTTTAGACCTACTAGGCTAACAGAAGACAACATAAACTCAACGCCACTTACAATAAACTTTACAATAATTATCACATTATAATAAAAAACTTGAGATATGAATAGGTAGGGACCCTTTGTGCTAAATCCACTGTTTCAGGCTTTACACTTTTTCTATTTGTTCGTATGTATGGAGGAGGTTTTTGTCTGATATACAGAATACATTGCTTGACTTTTAAACCGATTCAGTAAGAATTCTTTCAGGAGGATCAAAAGAACCAACAACCTTTCACCTGCAACTCAATAAATCATATCCCATTTAATTCAGTTTTTATTCAATGAAATGATGTATAAAAACTTACAAATCTGAGAACTTAACTATACACAAAAAGATGATATTCAGTTTAAATGTATACACAGAGAAGAGCTGTGGTTTGTGACTTGCCCTCTCCCACCCCTCCCCCCCAAACACCCAGTGTCTCCATTTACCATGGGGCACTTAATTCTGTCCTTTAAGCCTTCTGGCGGCCCAGTAATTGCTAGGCGGGCTTCCTCCTTGCTGTCAGTTTAGGTTTTGAGGCTACCAGCAAAAAATCCGGGCACTTTAATATAAAATAATAAGAATCAACAACTTGATTTTTAACACAAAGATGCAGTGCTATCATCAGCAGTAACTAAAACTACAGAATTCATCCTTTCAGTTTTTGCAGACTTTGTCTTGGCTTTGAAAATAAAGGGACTCTCAAAGAGCAGAATTTGCCAGTCGACACTACAGATTCGCTTTAAAACAACCATGATCCCCTGTTGCTAGTACGGCTCTGCACCACTTTTTCTTCATCTTAACTCATGCAATTAGACCAAATGAAACCACAGGCATTCCTTGCCTGAATAAGGCAATAAATACACTTTTTCCCTCTCCTTTCATCCAGAATGACTCAAAACTACAGCTAACAACACATGCACGTGCTGCACCGATGATGGTACTGTGCTCACCAGGATGTCACTTCTCCAGTTTCCTTTGCATCTTGGGTGACAACACTTACCTAACAGCTTCTGTTCTACAGGCGAATAAAAATGCACACAGCTGAGGACATTTTAAATTTGATTTAAAATAACCTGTGCAATAACTAGTTTTGTCAAACAACTAAAATACTTTCTGGGCTGAATCTGAGAGCAGACGGCCAGTTGCTTAAAAAGGATGTGTGCATTTATTTACCTGTATCAAATATACACACAAACACTTTCCATATATATAAAAATCTTTATACATATACAGTACTTTTATATATATATATATAAAGATTGCCATCACATTATTATTTTAGCTACAAAGTCAAAATTTGACTTTGTAACTCCTTTGCTTGAATCAATCATGCTACCTGAAACAGATACCCAAAGGCATACTTGAACGAAAACATAGGGCTAAAAGAAACCCAATACCCGCAGCGATTTTTAACTCAATGAACAATTTTTGCACTCATTGAGAAAAAAAGTCTGAGGGTTTTAAGTTATAATCTTAATCAACTTGCATGTGGAGTTCTAAAAAGCATGGTGTTAAATTTACCAGATTTTCTCAAAATGCCTTTTACCAGGGAAACTAATATATATACTCTTTGCTTACCAAACTGATACTCTGTTTCTCATTACTTTCACCATCATATCTAAATACACTTTTAAGCAATCTAAATTTTGTTTAAAATCTATTAAATTTGGATTAACTAATACTATCGACATAGTTAGCTGGATTATTTTTCACATGTTCCTTTGTATTAAAATCAATTATGTTGCGGTTCGACGCGAGAGCTTTTTGTTTGTATCGGTGGGAGAGGCAAAGTCCCATTTCCTAATGTGCCAGTACAGTTCTGGTTGCTGAAGACAAAGGGTGGGAAGGAGGCTGGTGGAAAAGATGGCAGGGGTGAGGCGGGGGGGGGGAGGATTGATTTAATAAAAATGAGTAAAGAAACTTTAAAAAATTGATATAGGTTTCACATTCAGTCTAACAACACTGCTTCCTGCTCCTTTTTGATGGAGGCTAACACTGCGTTATCAGTCTCTGTGGCTTCTGTGTCCCCACCACCTAGCAGAATGGAGCGATCTTCTTCTAGCGTAAAGACAGAGTTTTGATTTTGGCACGAATGTTTGACTACTTCATTGGGAGTTGAAAATGTTTTGTCACACAAGTTACATTTGTAGGGCTTGTTGGTCTGTACTAGCATGTTGTCCATTTGACTGCCTTCCTCAAAAGTACAGAGTTCCAGAGTCTGTTTGTCCACCATTGTGTACGTGTCCATGCTCTGGTTTAGGCACACATGTCTGGCAGCCTGGTTAGCCCTACAAAAGCTTTTGTCACAAGTGCTGCACTTGAAGGGTTTGCCAGTGTGTATGTACATGTGCTCCCTCCAGTGGCTTTTCTGAATAAATTTGCGCCCACAGATGGAACATTCGTATTTCCGTCTTTTTACTTCCCTCTCTTGATCTGCCTGCTCCAAGTTGTCTATGTCTGCAATATCTGAGGGGGGCGGTGTCTCTGATTGCTGCTGCCCATCAATTATCGGAGAGTCTGAGATCTGCTGCAGCTCACTGTCACTAATCATCCCAGCTTCAGGCACTTCCATGGCATCTTTTTCAGCTGTGTTGTTACAGAGAGACAAAGAAATATTACTTTCTCCCTGCTGGCTCGACGTGAAGGGAACTCCTGTGTGGATCTGCAGGTGCTCACGCAAACTACTGCGCAAGTTGAACCGCCGGCCGCAGAGGTGGCAGGCATAGTATTTTGGGAAGCTCCCATTCCTTTTCATAATGCTTGGCTTGACGTGTGCTATTGTGAGCGAAGTAGGCTGTTCATCTGAAGAAGATGCTTCCATGTTGGCCTCTTCTCCTGCAGGTGAATTATTACCGGCAGCGGATACCAGCTCCGGGGATAAAGATGATGGCAAGGGGTCAGAAGTGGTCATATTCATATTTGTCCGGGTCACTTGTGGCATAGCTGTAGCTAACTGCGAGAGCTGTGAGCCTTCCGAAACCTGCTCTTGGGTCATCCGTGAAGTCTGTGGCCTTGGTTCTCGCCCGAGTTTGTCAGCTGCTGATGTAACTTTAGTGGGATGTCTTATCTGGTGATCTGCAATCTGAATGCCATATAATGAAGATGCTAATGGAAAAACTTGATCCGGGTGAGAAAAAGTTCCCTGACTTGCAAGGCTGGCCTCCTGAATGAGTGGATACGCATGCAGAAACTTTATTCCCTGTTCTAGTCGAACTGGGTCAATGAGTTGCGGTGCCATCTTCCCGGTGTACATCAGATGCAAGAGATAACTGAAGATATCTGGCTGTATGTCAGTCGCTTTCAAACGGACACATTCACTGAAAGGTGAAACAAAATGATCAGTAACAGATAAGGGGAATGTTTTCAGCCAGATCTAGATAAAGATAAAGCTGTCCCATCGCAATCTGTACCTTTCTAAATTGCTGTTGTGTGATAGACTTGATGTCACAGACGTTAATACATTTCATAAATTCTGAAGATATTTCCCCCCCCTTTTCAAATTGGATTCAAACATGTCTGCAGCCGAATTAAGACTTGCTAGCACTGGAGTATAAATTCACAGCCCTTTAAACTCTTCTCAGTTCTTGGCCCTGAAAACACCTAAAACTCATCTGGCACTTACCTGTTGGGCTTCTATGTCTTACTAGTGTTTACAGTAATAGTTCTGCAAACATGTGGTATCACCTCCTCTGAGCTGCACTATGACCCAGAAACATGCACGATGGGGTGTGAATTCCCTGAGGATCTGGTGGAAAAGGTGTAGCCTGAGCACATCTAACCCGTGAAGGCCAGGCTCTTATCAAGAGAACAGTAGCTTCTTTCCCTGAACAGGGAGGAAGGAAAGGTAGCACCAGCAGTATGCTTGGTCAGCGCTAACAGTCCCTTGGGTAGTGTTCAATTAAGTGAGGCACATTGGTGGTGGTGCCCTCTTCAGCCTAACGGGATTGAAACCAACACCATCCTCCAGTTAGAGCATGCCCTACGCATCACCCATTAGGATGCTCTGGACTGGAACACCCCCCAGTCCTCCAGCTGGATCTCTGTGAAGACGGAAAGGTGAGGTTCACAAAACAAGAAAGAACATCAGGAATAGCTCGGTTAGGCTGCTTTGCAGAAAGAGAGGATCTGGGATTCTCACTGTTTTTCAGTTATTTGTAGCTCTTACATTAAGCACACGTTAATTTTCAGAGTTATTCACAGCTCTTATACTAAGCACAAGTTAAACCAAAGACAAGTCCAGAAATGGACATGACCGCACTGCAGTCTGAATGCTCTTGACCACAGCAGGCTACCAAGCTGAGGAGGAAATCATAGCCAATTCTTCTTTTTCTTGAGCTCCCTCTTACTGCTTCTGAACTCAGCTGTATTACTCAAAATAAACTGTGCAATGCCGTCCTCCAGAGATGACCGTATGCTCCTGACGGAGCACCAAGACTGATACACCTGCCTACAGTCCTGTCTCAGAAGTGCAAACGTACTTCTCGCCCTGATGGTTATTTACTTTTGGACAAAGACTATTAGCCAGAGCCAAGAGTTTTGCTCACTTAAACTTTTTGATACAGTTCAAATAACTGGGAAAAAGAAAACTCAAAAATCTTTAAAACAGTCTCATAATTTATCTTGTTAATGCCTTCTCTGTTCAACTGTCCCCTCCCCCAAAAAAGAAAGAAACAAATGAGCCAACAAAACAGCCCCTCCTGCCCTCAAAAGCCAACACAACCCTTATTTTATATTTATTTATTATTTAACTGATTGAAAGAAAACCACAAAACATACTACCCTATTTTACATGTCCATTTCTCAGAGTCTCCTAGTAGATATTTATTAGGTTGCTTATCATGTTATGGCAATGTCAAAGAAGTGCAGTGGTGAAGACAGAAGTTTTTAAATACCCAATGCCAGGCATCCTATACTTTTTAAGGATGAAGAATATTCACTGAATTATAACATTAATGTTAATGAAGTTCATGTTCAACTTTGACACTTTCAAACTGAGATTATAGCCTGCACATATGATCAGATACCATTCACTACATCACAGCAAGAAGCAAAAAGAACATTTCAAGACGTCGGTAGACCTCCCTACCACAGCTACCTGAACAACATATTAACAGTCAAGTCAGCCTTTCCGTAGTTACCTGGTTTGATGAACAAAGAGCATCTTGAAGTAGTTGGAGAAAGAAGCAAGGACTGACTTGTGTGCCTTGAAGTAGACATCACCGATCGCAACCGTGCAGTCACACAGGAAACCAAACTCTCTCTGAGCATTTAGTTGCTGCAGCAGAATAAGTCCATGGTTGGCCAAATCCATTTTTTTACACTCTGAAAAGCAAACAACTTTCATGTAAAACTCAACAGTAGATACACAGATGCAAGAGTAGCTCTCTTTCCACAGTTATTTTCCTCTAATATCTGTACGCCTTTCATCAGTAACACCTCGTAACCCCAAACTACGACAGCAATGACACCTCGCATGCAGGCAAGGACCACTGTTTCTCGACACGCAACGCGATTCACAAAGGCGCAAAGATTTGCTGTCCCCTGGGAAATTCCTACTTTGTCCCCCAAAGCAGGAACGCCAGGGGGTGATGTGTACGGCTCCATCAACGGGAACCCGTGCAACATCGGGCAAGCACCGGTGAAACGTGGCACCAACCTCAGCCAGCCTAAACCAGGGCTTGTGCAGCCTCACCCGCCGCATGATCCCACGGGCTGCGGCAGGGCAATTACTGAGAGCTGCAACCTTCTCTCGAGGGCTTGAGGGCAGCTTTGGAAGCAAGAATTGGCAACTTTGGGAAAAAAATAGCCAGGGAAACAGATTAGGAGAGTTGCATACAGTTGGACGGATGAATATATGGCCGCTACAACCAACAAGTGGATATAAACTTAACCAAAACAGAGCTGTGGGCAAAGTGACAGCACGCAGCAACTAAGGCAGTTCTGTGCACAGCCACGTGAAACAGCACGGCGCGGGTCAACACACCGGGCACAGGGCACGGAGCGTGTGCCCCCAGCAGCAGAGATGCTCTACAAACAGAAAATAAAGAGGTGGTGGGAACATGGATCAAAAGCGGCAGATTTACAAGAAGATTTGAGTTTAAGAGGAAGTTACCAAGATTTTGGGTAAAGTACGAACTGATTGTTTCTTTAACATGTTAGGAATGATTTTTTAAATTATTTTTCTTTTTAGGAAAGAGGACAAAGGCGTATTGCACATAGTAAGTTTAGAAGTATTTCTGCCTGCTGGAGGGCGAAGGAAGGGCTGCCCCTTCCGGGTAGAGCTGGGCATTTTCTTAGTTAATGCACTTGATAGGAAAAAAAAACGGTCGGGTTCCAGCCTCCTCCAGGCCCTCCCTCATCGATGCCTGAACAGTTCTGTTTAACGATTATGCAAAGTAACGTGCCAGAACCCCGCCTGCCCCCAGGGAGGGCACGCCGGCTCTGGCAGCGGCAGCAGGAGCCCCGTTTATGGGGGCTGAACCCGGCGGGGGGGCTCCATGCAGCCCCTCGCGGGCCGTTGGCGGCCGTTGGGCTCAGCCGCGGCCGTTACAGGCGCGGCGCCGAGGGCAAATGGCCCCCGCGGCGCGCGCCCCGCCCGCTCCCGCTCCCTCCCGCTCCCGCCGTGCGCGCGCGCGCTGCGGAGCAGCCTCCGGCGGCCGCGTGGGCGTGGCCAGCGGGCGGCCCTCTCCTCCCCCCCTCCCACCCCTCCGTGCCGCCCGCGCCCTGTGGCACACAGCGGGCGGCGCGCTCCCATTGGCCGGCGGGGCGGAAGGCCGGGCGGCCGCGCGGCGCTCTCACTGGCTGAGCCCCGCCCCTCTCCTCCACCTCTCCCCCCCTCCCCTCCCCTCCTTCCCCCCCCCTCCCGCGCACGCCACGCGCACGGACGGACGGCGACGGCGCGAGACGCAGCGCGCGCGAGACGGGAACCGCCGCGGCCGCCGCCGCCGCTGGGGCCGGGCCCGCCCCTGCCGAAGAGCCGGAGCCAGGCGGGGCCGCCCCC
>NC_048895.1:51781816-51809567 GCF_011077185.1 Oxyura jamaicensis
GCTCACCTGCGGGTGCGGGGCGCGGGCGGCCGAGGCGCCTGGTGCCGCCGCCGTGGTCTCGGCGCCCGGCGGCGGCGGCAGCAGCACCGGCAGCGGCGGCGGCGGCGGCAACAACGGAGTCAGCGCGGCGGCGGCGGCGGCTTTTCCTGTCCGGTTACGTTAGGGTCACATGACCGAGAGCGGAGCACAGAGGCTGCAGCGAGGAGCCCCCGCCGGGGGGGAGGGGAGGCGGCGAGCGCTGTGGCGGCAGCACCAGCACCAGCCGCGGCAGCAGCAGCCGCCACCCAGCCCCCTCCCGCCCCGCCCTCCTCCCCGCCGGGACCGGCCCCGCCGCCGCCGCCCGCCCCGGCTCGGCTCGGCGGGGAGGGGGGGGGTGTGTGCACCCCCCCCCCCCCCCAGCTCCGCCTGCGGGACGAGGAGGAGAGGAGGCCGCGCTCCCTCCCCGGTTCGAGTGGCGGCCGCAGGTGCGTCCCCGCCGCCTCACCGGGGCTCCGAGCGCCGGTGGGGGGCGCGCCCGGGGCTTGCACGGGAAGGGAGGGAGGGAGGGACGCAGCCGACGGTGCGCGGGCGGTGCGCGGCCAGCACCTGCCGGGAGCCCCCCCAGCAGGGGGAGGTTGAAGGCTGCCCTCCTGCGTCTCGCTGCCGGACGCAGGTCTCGCGGAGAAACTTGGCGGGGGGCGGTGAGGAACACGGCGGGGGGCGTTCAGCCAGCAGCGGGAGCGTTGCTCCGTGCCCCTGGACCCGCTCCTGCTGTCGTTAAGTGTGGTTTCCCTCGGTGGGAACGGCAGTGCCAACCGTTGGAATCAGTCTGGGTCAGTGTCACGTCTTAATTATTTATTTAAAGCTCCTCAGCAATTTAGTTGTTGAATTCAGCCAGCTCGTTCAAGGTGCTTCTCTGACCAAGCTGGCAGGGCACTAGCTGGAGCTGGGCTGGTATCTCCGCAATCAATACATCAGGTGTCCCGCGAAGGGGACAGCACGGGATGCACAAACCGAAGCCGAAACCCTTCCAGTTTAGTGTCCTGGCGGCAACTGTGCTGAGAATGGACAGGGGAGTCCTGTATCTCGTCTGGTCTGTAAATCAACAGGCGACTGCAGTCATCCGAGGCTATTGTTATTTTTACAGGATCTAAACTGAGCAAGGACTGGGAGAGCTTTACATGAGCCTGACTGCTGTCTGCCACTGAAACCAGTGGAGGTCTTGATAGATACAGCTTGGTTCTGTTGGCAGCAGATAGCTCATCAATATTTATTTATTTATCCTTGTTAAGCAGCACCCGAAAGCTAACTAGCTAAGTCCTTAAACAAAAACCCGCAAACTTAATTTTCTTGGAGTCGAAGACCCATGGTGTGTTTGCTGCTGTGGCAGTATTTGGAATAAAGAAGCTGAGCAGCACGGTATCCTCGGAAGCCCCCTCAGATATCTGTGCTGAGCTACAGGAGACGTGCTTTGAACAGCGCTCGTGGTTCTGTTGTGCTGAGGGCATGATAAAAGTTTATGTAAAAGTATTTCACCAGCAGACTGAAAGGCTTTTAGTCTACTTGGCAGATTTTTTCCCCTTGCGTTTCACTTGTATTTCAGCTCTGCAAACTACATACAAAGTAAAGAGAGTAGGTGGATTTTTGAACCTGTGTTGCTTAGTGGTGGCCAATTTGTCTAATTCTCGGGGAACATGGTGAGAGTGATACAGTTTTCAATTAAGTTTGAGTGGGTTACTTGGGAAAATCATGGTGTTTCTGGCAGGTACCTATCTGGCAGGTACCTATGATTTTACTTTGCGTCCTGTTTTTTCTCTTCTGTTGCTCTTGAGTTTTTCTGTGTCAGAATTCATGTGAGGTTCTCCTCTGTGTTCTCTCTGAAACTGGAAAAATAACTTAGTGATTGTTTTTTATAAAAACTCATAATTCAGATTTAAAGCTCCTTGTGTGGATTGCAATACCTTGATCCGGCAGTAATGCGATTCTTAATTAAAAAGTATCCTGTCAGAGCCCGTTGGAATTGGTAGAAAGATTTCTGTGCTGAGTTCAATGCTGCTTAACTTTATATCTTCACTGCTGACTGGCACCTGAGATGCGTCATCTGTGTCGCAGGGAGCCACAAATGGTTCACCTGTCACAACAGTTCGCACCTGGCTTAAGATGTGAATCTAAAATTTTAAATCTAAATTCCATCTGACGTTTTATGATATTTTTTAACATAAAGTCAATACAGCTGAAATTATAATTTAAAATGCATCTTCTTCCAATTAAGTGATATTATTGTGCTTTCAGTTTTTATATGTTGACTTTTTTTTTTTCAGTTTCTAGAGGTGCTTGTTCAGGATTTATTTCCTAATTCTGTGAGTTTTTTGAAAGGAATGTTCAAACTGCTCAGAATATTGCTATGTACTTGAGAGCGTCTTTAGTTGCATTGCTGCTGATGATAGGATTAGTCCACGGGTGTTTGGTTTTCTTTTGATCTACGCATAACCCAGATTAAAGGCAAAACTTTGTTTGGTAGGGTAACATTTTGCGTTGTAAATGAGCACACTGCTGATGATTTAAGCGCTAATAGGGCGATGAAGATGTTTGCTAATCTGAGTAAAAATGCACTAGAGCAGTAGGAGGAACATGAGCTAGGTGGCCCCAAATCCATCTGCGTGTCTCTTTGGTGGAGATCAGCTGAAGTTGGTTTGGGGGAGCAGATTTTTGTTTTTGTTCTAGTCAAAACCTTAACAGCTCTGTTGACAACAGTCACATTCAAACCTAAGTTTTTCAGTGAGTCTTCAAATTTTGTAGCATTTTTGGAAAGCAGGATAGTCCCTATTCCGAAGAGCAAT
Source organism: Oxyura jamaicensis (assembly GCF_011077185.1). NCBI lineage: Eukaryota > Metazoa > Chordata > Aves > Anseriformes > Anatidae > Oxyura > Oxyura jamaicensis. The sequence goes on from NC_048895.1 coordinate 51,784,636, forward strand.
TTGCTCATTCCTTCCTATAGTACTCCTTTCTCGCTGCCCCAGGGCAGCTCCTGGAATCACCAAAGCTGCTAGGGCCTTCCCGTCAGCGTGTGTCCTGGGCACTGTTTCCACGTGGGTACATCTGTGGTAAAGCACGAGTTGATATCAACACTGTAAATCCATTTTATTAGCACAGCTGACGCTTCTAACGCTTTGGCTTCTGATTTATCTTGGTGACAAGGCTTGGTGGGAAGTGTGACAGCTGTGGTAGCTTCTTGCTGGATGAATAAATGTTGTTCATCTGATAGTTGCCAGTCTCTTCATCCAGGGATACCATTCCTGCTAGAATTTGTCTCACTCTTAGTCCAAACCTAGCTCATCTTCAAAGCAAGGAAAAGTGGTCCCCAGGAAAAGCCCTCACGCTAGGGCTGTTCTCGTATCGTGATGTTGGCTATGAATGTGGAAACATTTTGTTTTTACACCCAGTGAGCAAAGCTTTATACTGAGCAGCTGCAATTTACAGCAGCAAAACACACAGCAAATCCTTTTGATTGTAGAATGTAGAATTCCTCAAAGGAAATGGTTTAACTGTAGGAAGAAAAATTCTTGTTAGGGATCCCATTTCCATCAGGAGTTGTTGGTGTAACCACACTGACAGCTTCTGCCGTGCAGATTAGCCCGCTTCCTGCTGCCTTTGCCTTCGTCCCAGATTAGCCTGGTGCATCAGTGCTGCCTGCTTTTAACTGGGAAAGTTGAAAAGGGACCGTGCGTTCTTGGCTGGAGTGACATTTTTAGTGCAGCACAACTGTGTACGTGCATGTTTTTTTTTTTTTTTTTTTTTTTTGGGTGGGGGGGGGGGGAAATTGAAAAAGCAAAACCACAGAGTGTATTTTTCAGTCCTATGCAGTTGAGGTTTCGGTCACCATACTAGTATTGACTCAAGTGCTGTTGGCAGAGCGTTAAAAACTATTTGGGGGTGTGACAGTACTCGGCAGCTACCATCGGTTGGTGCCCGTTTCACCTGTCTGGAAAATGTATTTAATGCGTGGAGCTTGAAGACTGACATATATAGCATCATTTGGGAGAAAAGGTGATACTGTCAACGTGGTGCCTTTGACAACTCAAAGTAGACTTAAGGAAAAAAATGTCTTTTTGTTTTAAGTTCGTTTAGGTTTGGTTGAAAGAATCAGAGATGGGAGGGGGGAGGAGGTGTGTCCTCATGCTGTGGGTGTGAGGAGAGGGGATTGCTTGCTCTGCTTCCCAAGTGTGTCTAGGTCTGTTTGGTTCTTGTTGTGTCAGAACCAGTGGAAGACCCCAAACTGTTGGAATCACTTTGTTTTCTGAGGTTCAGCCTCCTGGTTTTATGTGTAGCAGAGAATATGTGCGCGATGTCAAGAAACATGTTACAGGCGGGCACTGGGGGGATCAGAAGTGGGCTACCTGGTAGAGCATATAGGTATGGCAACATCATTTTCTAAGGTTAGCACAGATCTTTGCCTTCCCACTGACTGTAGAGAATTACAGTCTCTTAAGATTATTTCCTCAGCTGGGACTGTACTTTTAAAGACCCTTTCTGTTCCCCTTAGCAAGGACACAGTTAAGCTTTCTTCCCCACCCCTCCATTGGAAGAAAGTGTTTTTCAGGGTGTGGCTCATGCTTTTTACATCCCTCTATATTTCATTGTGTTCAAGTACCTCGAACTCTGTACCGTTGTCAGGCTGGTGCCATCACCCGTCTGCAGACAAGGATGAGACTCCCAGCAGAGGTGATCTGCTGCCCTGATGAGGCCGGCGGGACCTCCCGCAGCACTTGTCTCTGGTCCCGAAGGCAGCTGAGAAAAGTAGGTTGGCACACACAGTACCTCAGTTCCTTTTTGCAGTTTCTAAATGGATCCAGGTGTGAAGGGTCTTAAATTGGAAAAAGGTTTGCCACAACCATTATTACTGTCTAGGACACTGGTGTCTGTCTTTTCTGTCCCTACTGGCTTTAGAAGGCAACTTTGTTACTTAGCTGTGAGTAAATAAACTCATTTAGGTGGATACAGAGTATTTGGTTCTTTTTTCCCCTTTGAGCTGAACTTTTAGTGGTTTCTACCATTAACCTGGGATGGGGAAGTAAAGAGAACCTTACAGCGTTTTATTATTTCTCTTTCAGGCAGATGCTTGAAGTTGGCAAGAAGGTCATCCATAAGCTTTTACGTGCTGGCTGGACTGAATATGTTATCATTACAGAGATCTAGGGAGGTGTGATTTTTATATGCTTTCATGTTTTCACGTGCAGGGCCGGTTTGCTGACAAAACAGGGACTGACCCTGGCCAGCAGAGAGGTTCCCCTGCAAAAACCAGCCTGGATGTCAGGACTCCTGACTGTTAGCGCTCTTAGCGGTTTTACAACTAGCTAGTCTCATGGCAACTCTATCTAGCAGATCCATCAAAGAAAAACACTTCCTACAAGTTATCCTCTTCTGATGGAAAAAGCAGTTAGAAGCTGCCTGTACAGTTGGGGTCTTTACAAATGTCAGTCTAACGAGGTTCCGTATCAAGCATTTTCTTGCCATTTGGTCTTAATTTGATTTAAGTTAATTTATTAAAAAATTTCAATTTTAAGAGTTTTAGGTATAACAGGATTGCTGTTTTTCCTCTTACATACTGTATTTCTGTCACTTTTTTTTCCCTTCGACCGTCGCTGGCTAGAATAGCCCCATTTTGGTGTTGAATGGAAGTAGTGCAGAAGGCTCTCTACAATTCAACTATGAAGGCGTGCGGTGGATGAGACAGATAAGGCAGATGTTCTCACAGTTATGGCAGGCTTTATTTGCTTCTGGAGCTGGATTCTAATCTCGCCTGTGCCATAAACTCCCTGCTGATCAGGTCGTGCTGTGAACTTGCACAGGGCCCCTATCAGCTGTCCAGCTTGAAGCAGAATGAAAGGTTGCTGGCAGGAGGAGTGTCCTAAGCCCTGCCCCAGTCAGGGGTTGCTCTGCTGTATGTTGTGCTCTGAGAGCTCAAGTTAGGCTCTTGGTGCTTTCAGCTGCCTGGCTTGGTCTTGGGTCTCTGTGTACCACAGCGAGGCTGTTCTGTCAGAAGCTGTATAGTTCGCCAATAAAAGAACCCTCCGATTTGCTGCTGCCAACAGGTACATTTAGAAATAGGTGGCTGCGAAGCTTAACATACAGTTAGGGCTTAACTGAAGCAGCACCCTGTGAACAGCCGTTCCACCCAGTAAAGGGGGTCTGGGGCCGCACAGAATGAGGCGTTTCACAGCTGCAGTCATCTGTGCAGACAGAAACTGATTTAAAGTTGCAAAAGTAACGAGGCTCTTATTGTTTCAGTGTGTTGGTAACTCAGTCTGTGTGTTTGATAGGTGCGTTTTGCTGGCAAATTTACATTTTAGCAATTTAGTTGAAGTACCAGAATCATTATGTGTGTGAGATGAATGGGAACTTACCTTCTCAGGCTTACTTAGTGTATTCAAAGTGGGGGTGAAAAAGCCTGCTTTGATAAAGGAATGAAAATTTGTCAGAAGAATGACAATTAAAATTTAACCTAATTCTCTTACTGCTATTATGTAGAAAAATGTACCCAGCACCTCTTGGATCTAATGTACTACTTCAGTGCTGAGGAACTGTTCTGCAGTTAATAGTAAACTTTGTCACCAAGCTGTTCTGCTGACTGGTTCGCTTTTGTGAATGGGGCTGACAGCTCAGACAGCCTCAGCAGTTCATAAAACTGTTTGTTGACCTCCAGGTTTTGATTCTCTGAGGAGAAAAGGCTACTCCTTAAAGAGGAGCTGCTGCTTATTAGGACAATGTCCCCCCAAGCCACTGGTAACAGTTTGTGGCAAGATGATGGGTTTATAGTCAGATGTTTTTTCTAGCTCTTCCCCATGTACGTGCCTGATGTATTCAAAAGAAGTCTAATGCCATACTCAGACTGTTTTCAGGTGAACAGAGAACTAGCACGTAAGCTCTTGCAATTGTAATCTCACTTCTAGCCTGAATCAAGCCAACACAGCTTGTTAATGATGCTTCATGGGCTTTTCAGAATTCCTAGGTTATGTTACTGAGATGTTATATTTCAACTGACACTGAAGCAAGTCCTGTGGACTAACCTCATCTTGGAAAAGGTGACTACTAGTGGTTGCATAGTAGTTCCTGAAAATTCACATAGAAAGAAGTTGAATGCTGAAAAAACCCAAACCTCATTCTCACATGTACAAGTAAGTGACAGTGTTGTGGAGATGGTAATCTAGAGCACTGTAGGAAGAGATTAAAAACCATTGAAACATTTACCTAGAGTAAAATTAAGACACTTTAACCTACACTAATTCATTCTTTGTAATCTGTACTGTTAATAATCAGATAACATAAGGGGGACAGTATAGTTACTGCAAAACTTTGTGAGCTTTAGTTTCTTGTTCTGCTACAGCTTCCTGTGACCTCAGATAAAGTTCAACTAGTTCCTAAACTGTATGTGCATGCAACTATAAAAATATCTTGTAGAGACAGGGAAAGAACATAACATCATTAAAAAAACCAAACCACCCCAACCTGCCAGGTGTATTAAAGTCATGCCAGGTAGCTCAGTAAATTAATAAGGTCAGCACTGAAGTGATCCATCCTTCTGTCCCTGTTCAGTGAGGAGGAAAATGCTCCCTGCATCCAGCCTAACCGCTAGAATCTATCATTTGTATGTCAGCTTTACCCTAGCACATCCACAGATTAAGACTTTTTTTAACATCACTATTACAGCAGTTGGGAATAATGTTCACAGATTTGTTTTTTATTTCAGCAGAATATGTACATATTTATCAAGAGGGACAATTCTACTATTTTCCAGAAGCATTTTCTTGGCCACATGGTCTTTATTGGTTTGTCAGTTTTGTTCCAGAGTTTCTTCTGTGGTCAGAAAACTACCCTTGCAAGTTCAAACAAAACCTGTGGAATAAGAAACACATTATTAAATCAAATAATACATATTTATCTTTAAAACAAACAGCTTACACTGTAAGCCAGATAATCTGGAAATAACTATAGCTGCAACTCCACAGTTACTTGCAAAGAACTAAAGACTAATTCCATTGTGCAGTACATTACACAAATAAGGTAATGTTGATTTTCAAATTACTAAGTGTATAAATTGCACTTTTTACTGAATTCTTCCATGTGATAGCAGGGAAAAGGAACCAACCTCTATGGTGATGAGTATTACTATCATCCACTCAAGGCGCAGAGCGTGTTTTTCATTCAGGTGATTTCGCATTAAGTCTGTCAACTCCATGCAGTGCTGAAGCTTTTCATTCATTACCTGAAACAGATCCCAAGCATGTGGCAAAGCTGGATTCCACAAATTGTATGACATTGCTAAAGAAACACAATCCACAACAGGGCTTACTGCATGTAACTGCAGAAAGGTGCTAATGCTTCTGCAAAAGAACTGAAGGAGAAGTCGGTAAGGCAGCATGCATAAGCAAGGGACGTTTTCATATAGATAACTGATTTCAGTGGGTTTTGGATAGGCGTCTGCAGGTATTAAATAGCTACTACGTGATTTCTAGTCATGAAAACAGATGCAAGCGACGATGACGCAGCTTATGGGAATGCCTCAAAGGTAACTAAGTCAATATTTAAGGTTGCTATTACACTGGAAAAGGTTCACATGCTTCTTACTCTGGTTGAGCGGTAAAGCATTATGTTGCCCTGTGGTGAGCTGACCTGGATCGTCATGTCAGTAAAAAGACTGCTTCACATCTCATTTTTTTTAAACTTGTTTTCTTGCACAAGTTTCAGAACAAGAATTAAAGCTCCTCCTCTTATAACTATTTAAAGCCTAATTTAGTGGCTTGGGAAATAAGCAATCAATCCATTCATTTAAGTCTAGATGGTTGAAACAAGGTCACTGACCTAAAGTAGGTAAAAGATGCGAGTGGGTTACAAACACATAGAAAAGGGAATAGTGCCTAGGATCCTACAGTGCTTTATTCAACTTCTACAGTTAAAACAGACACCTATGGAGCAGTCTGTAGCTCTGCTAAGCCAAAGACGTCTTATTGTCGTAAGAATACCTAAATCAGCTACCTACCTTGACTCTGCGATTAATGTTGAGAAACTGGCAAGTTTTGTCATAAAGCTCTTCCAGTTTTTCTCTGTCCCAGTAGAAGTCAGGTGTTATTAGCAGGTCAGAACTCAGATTTATGCGGTGTCTAAAAAGAATGGTTACTGAAGTATTTCAAAGATCTTTGGGTGCATATAGGAGTAACTATTTACATAGTGGTTAGAAGGAAAATTACGGAAAGCTTTTCTTGTTAAATAAAATAGGAAAACCTCTCCTTTCATAAGGAAAGTATTAACATAATTATTGTTTAAAATTGGTGACATCTCCTGAAACTTTTCTGAGAGCACTGTAATTGATGCATCAGTCTTTGCAGTGTTTTTGCCTTATGGCAACATTCCTTGACCAGAAGTTGCGGAAGGTGACAAGCTGAGGAGGTAGTCCTTCACTATGCTGGTAGCTCACTGAAGTATGTGAATTAAAGTTACTGGGGAGGTCTGTAACAGCTTGTTCCTATTTCAGAGCTCTGAAGCGTGAATGACGCTGCACGCTGGGTATGTGAGCATAGCTCAGAACCATGCTCCTGGCTCAGCATTATAAAGGCAAGGAGCTAAGATTTCCCGCCCTCAGCCTACTGCTCACATAAGTCTTTGGACTTTTAGACCATCATTGTGCACTACAGAAGGGTCCTCCAAGTAGGAAGATAAAGTCTACTGTTTAAGATAGGATTTTTTTTACCTTCACTTTTTTAAAGTGCATAATATTGTGTATTCCTAATGGCCAAATTACAGTTGAGAAGGAAAAAAAAAAAAAAAAAAATTAAATCCTTGCAATGTAGCACTGGTTTCTGAGTCAATCTAGGGAAAGAATGTAACTCATAGAAGAGGCCAAATCCCTGAAAAACTAACTCTAGGCCATAGTTAATGGCTCTACTTAACCCCCATGCTTCCTCTTGGTATCCTTTTGCATACTGTACTATCTGTTATAATTGCAGGTTATGAAACATGCAATGCTGTACCTAGAAAAGGAAAAGGGCGTGGAATTTGGCCATTAACAATATACTGCCTAATGCCTGCCTATAGTTGAGATACCACAGAGAGAGTGGTGAGGCAGTGGGAAGCACAGTCCTCTGACCATGACAGCACAAACACTGCCTCAAGCCAGAAGGCGGCTGCGGGAATCCCACTAACAGTGTGAACTATTCCAAAGCCTCCAAAGCTTCAGGTGTATCCCAGTCTTTGTACCACACACAAGGTGATTTTTAAGTTCTGTGTAATACAGTATATTTGGTGTATCAAAAAAGTTACCTTAATGCAAAGAGCTCTCCAATTTTTTGCATCACATCTGCATGAGACAGTTTCACCTTTCTTCCTGATTTTAGTATCTGCAAAGTAACAGGTTTTTCACTGCTTGATCAAATAGCATGTACTGTAGGTTAAGAAGTCTCACGTTCCCATACAACCTGAAGTACGTATGAACTAAAATCTGAATGCATATCATACTTGTTACAACACTTAAGTTTTGTTTGAAGGGTGCCTTGCTTATCTAGCTTGATAAGAGTATCACCATTCAGCTATTCTTCCGGGTTTTCAGCAAGCCACCAAGTAGACTGTCAGTGTCAATACAGAATCCTGGAACGTTTTCTATGAATGGTTTCCTGAACAAGAGATCATTTGTCCTTTCTTACTACTATTGCTATTTTTAAGTCATGACAGTGTTCTTTTACCTTGCTACTTACTTGTCCTTTCTATAGGGTTCTTCCTCACTTAAACAATGTGTTACCAGTTATTTCTTTCATTAAAAATAAAGGAGGATTTGTCTTTTGAAGCCTATGAATCTTAATTTTTAAATGCAACACGATATGGACTTTGTATTTTAATTAAGCCACGTGGAAACACTAGTCTAAGTAACTCACTTGAACTCTTCATTACATTCAGGTTACAGCGGACTACTCTGAGGCCAAGGTGCGACACGCTGTATGGCCAGGTTTTTAAATGCTGCTTCTCTTGTTACGCATGCATGTCCCACAGCAGTAAGTGACAGTGGCACAACATGGGACATGTTATTCCAATGCAGACTCCCAGGAAGAGAGGAGGGTAAAGGTACAAACAAGACCTCACCTCAGGAATTGACTGGATTGATTCCACAAAATTGTCCAATAATGATTCCCAGATAGCCAGTTTTACTGCAACACAGGTGACAAAGCAGAACACTGTGAGAGGTAGGTATATATGCTTTCAAGTGATCTTAATTTACATCTACCAACACAGTTTCAAGATGCTACAGATAGGTTTGTATCAACATGTAATAGACCACTGGTATTTTATGATACATGTTCATACATCTACAGACAAATTTGGGCTTTGTACTGACAGCTCAGCGTGCATAACCACCTCGAGCTCGGCTCTGCTCTCCAATGGACTGGTTCAGATCCTGGAGAACTTTTGCTTCAGCTCAACAAGGCGTGAGTGCTCTGTGCTGTGTACAAAGCCTTTGCAGACTGCATTCTAAGGAGGCGTGCTGGAGATAATTAGCCTTGCTCAAATCAGGCGGACTACAAGTGGTGCCCCTTGAGTCTCCACTTTTTTTTACACATTTCTACAGCGTTGTGCAGAACTTTAACTTCCCGTTTGTCCAGTACTTGATGCAGCATGCTCAAACCATGGAGAATTAGCTTGTATAGACACACCATCACCTGTATTTGTTGAAGCTAAATTCAAACTTAGGCAATCTTTGGTTTTTGTTGAATATATCATTCACTGAAAAGATAATTATCTTCAGCGGAAGTTGTTCAGCACACGCAATGCCAACACAAGTTCTACTCTGTCTCAGCTTGAGCCTTAAAGGATGAGTTCTACAGGGCAATGATATAACTCAGGCTCTTTGTTCTTTCAGATTCCCAGGCAAGAATGAAGTAATAAGGACACATCGGTTTCAAAAATTAACCCTGTTCACTCAGAAAAATTAGACAAGGTTTATTTTGCAAAATGAATGCTTTTTGGTAGTAATCGTTTGCACCATTTAGTCAGGACACACAGTAAACTCAACGCTGAGCATCTTTCATGGTCTTTTTTTGAGTACAGAAGCCTAATCCAAGTCAGTGAGTTAAATGGCATTTAATTTAGCCCTTGAAAAGAGGCCAATAGGCATTTCAGCTATTGCTGATTATTTGACAGAGGTTGGTTTCTGCTGTGTTGTACATTTGACTTGGACTACACTTGCATCCTCTATTATCACTGAACATTGCACTGTCTTCCTTTATGGTGTACATGTCTAACACTATCATAAATCGGTACCAATTATCTCCTGGGAATAAATCCCTTGCTCTGTTGTATGTGGCAGCACTCTTCCATGCAGTGGTTTTATGAATAGCAAAACGATAGAGAACTAGAGGCTTTTTCCCTCAATATTTCAATAGCTCTTTCTTCAACAGCCAAAAACCATTTAGTTATGCTGTATGCCTTGATCAAGTGGCGGATCGCTTCAAAAGCACGCATTCTGGTTTTTGATATCTCTTCTGTTGAAGGTGTGCTTCCTCACATACTACATGAATTTTGTAATTTACCCCAAAAGCAGTAGAGGTAGTAGGTTTTTCTTCCTTAAAGGTCTTATGGAGGATAGCATTATTGCTGCTAGCTTCCATTCCCACTTCCTACCTCACTCTAGGTCTGAAGCAGCAGAGATGTATTTCCTCAAGCAGCAGCATCACTGCTGAGCCTGACTTCTTTCCAGTGCCTCCTGATCGAAGTACCACCTGTAGCCCAGCCATAGCTAATAATCCTGGAAACCATTATCTGGGACTCCAGTCCACTTGATACTGGTACACTTCCCACACCAAGAATCACTGCTTTGCATTACTACCCGCCTTAGTTGGTATCTAGCTTTCTTCTGGTAATGATTTCAGGATCAAATACCTAATCTAATTCCGGACTCTACACTTGTTACTATCCTAGAATAATCTGAAAGATGGGCAACAGTATGCCCAGTGGAACATCTGTCTTTTGCAAAGTACGTTTCTTAATTTGCTTTGCTCATCCTTAAGAAGATTTACAGTCAGCGAAGTAATTCCAATTTATGGAAAACAAAGCAAAAGCTTTGAAAACTAATCCTCCCACTGAAGCACAATCTTTATACACAGTTCACCAAACCAGACAGTAAGTCTTCTACCTCTCACTGTGCAAGTCCCATTTGCAATGACATTTCACAAAATCTGTACCATAGGCAGATATTACAAACAGTATTAACTCACCAGAAAGACAAAGGGCATTTGAAAAGGCAAATTTCTGCAGAACAACTTCATCAATATCCAGCTCAGAATTTAACAGGATTTCTCCCTTATGAAGCTTTGACTGCCCTCTGTTAAAACAGGATTGAAGCATCTTCATTGACTAAGCCACCAGAAAAGGAACATTTAAAGAATAATCATCAATGAAAGTAAGGTTGGCTGTTTTATATAAATCATGATATTCATGATATATCTATATGGCTATCACCCCCATCCTTGCATTTTACTCATGTTCAAACTGACAGTAACCCAAACAAATCACTGAAAATTAGTTCCTCAGTCTAAGACTACGTTTTCAAATGGCCAGAAAAAAAAAAAAAAAAAAGACCCCTTGGCCAATTACCAGGTTACCTTAAATAAGCTGAGCTGATATGGTTCAGCTTATGTTGTTACAGCGTCCTGTTTAGGAGCACAGCTTTTTTGGCGCTGTTAGAAAAATTACAGATAAATTACACAATCATTTACATTGAAAAGTATTTCCATAGGCATAATTTGCTCTGCATGATGAAAAAAAAGTATTTAACAAGGCAAGACAGCTTGCCAGATTCATCCTCCCACAGTATTCAAGTTACACCTTTCCTAGGAAGCAAAGTATGTGCAGAATGCCTCTTCGTATATGAACCTAGAGGGCACTGAAGAAAGCTTACCCAGAGAAATACTGTACCTTCTTTAAATCAGAGTTGGCTCAACAATGTTTATTTATTTATCCTGTGAAATACACAGATTCTGTTTAGGATTGTTCCCTTGTTTGACAGATTCAGTTGTGTAGACACAGACCTCCTTAATTTACAAAATTTAGTGTATAATCAAGACCTAAAGCCATTACTTGAAAGTTTAGCAGTTCAACAAAATTTATGAATTTAGATATACTGTTTTCTCCTTTCCCTATTTTTACTCATTTGAAACAAGAATAAAAAAGGTGCATTTCTACTAATTACTTCCACATGAATTTGTTGTAGATGTCTGTTAGCTTTTATATAAACACGAGTGCCTGAAGATACTTACTCTCCTATTCTGTAGTTCATCTCTTCATTCTCCCAATGGACTAGTGCAACTTCATATGGCTGAATTTCATGCTGTTCTAGCACTCGCATTACATTTTTCATCTAAGAAAAAGACAGTTGGACACAGGAGCAGTTACTACTGTAGTATATTATCACTCTACAAAGAGCTAGCATGTAATAGGTTGATAAAGGCAACTTCCATGCTTATTAAAGTTATTTAAATAAAAATGAATAGGTGTACTTGTAATTTTTTGCATTCAAATGAAGCAACTATTAGCAGTTTACTTCTGAAGCCACGTGGATGAATTTTGTGGCTGTGAACAACTGCATTTTTCTTTAACATAGGAGCTCCCATTCTTGTTCTTTTGTATGCATTAAAGCCTCCTATCATATAAATTGTTCTGCAATTAGAACAAATTCTGAACTGAAAAAACCCTCATCTATAGCATGCACATACAGGTATCTAAAAAGCATCTAACTACACAACAGCTACTAAAAACAATATACTTTTGGTGCCTAAATTCTTTAAAGAAATCAATTTTCTACTTAGTGATGCTTAAAATAATCTCTTCAAAACAATGTACAATGGTTTATCTTTCAGTGCATACTGTATGTCAATAAATTGTCCCCGAAGCATTTCCTCCAGGTTAAGTACTTTAAAAATCTGTTGGATCACCTGCAAGAAACATTTCTCTTTGCAGTCCTTGTTTTCTTCATTACTTTCAAGAATTTCAGTGACCCTATCTAAGGCATGACAACGTTTTTCACTAAAAAACATACAAAAATACCCTTACATATGCAACTGCTTGTTTCGTACCCCTTAATGTAATACTAGCAGGTCTAATGCCTGCCGTATATTCCCAATACTGTGGTAAACGAGGGTATGAAAAAAATACAGGTTTTTTTTCCTCCAGTGAGGAAGTATATGCTGTTAGGCCAGTCAGCTTAGATACACTGCTTTGAGGGACAATTCAGCAATGCAAATCCTGCTAACACAATGCCAGAGCCAATCTGTAACATAGCATGCCAGATTTCAAGAGTGCACTCACTTGGATCCAGGTAGCCTAGCTGGCATTGTGGAGCCTATATCGATATAGTAATAGTTATGCTGTTAATACATTCATAGTCTCTTTCAGAACTACAACCAGCTCAGGCTTCCCAGCACCAGCAGAGAGTAAGATTTAACAAAGCTTTACAGACCATAACCGATTCTGCAGAATTCATGTGTCTTGTATTACGCATATTTCCAAAGGTCTTCCATTGCTCTGAATAGTAAGGAAATTATGTTTCAGTGGCAGCTTTCTTTTAAAGTAATACGTTAGTTTCCATTGACTGATGCGAGTTCATTCTAGGCCCAGCCTAATTTTACAGAAGGGACCACCTGTGATACAGTGCATTTAATGAGATGTTCTGGATTCACTAAATGCAGACTGTTCCTATTTGAGACAATCGCTTCACAGTTTCCTTTTAACGACGCACATGAACTCCACCTAGTTTGGCTTTTTGCCCTTACTACTTCTGGTGGAGAAGCTAGTACACAACCTTGCTGCACAGGTACTTGAGAACAGTATTTTACATCTTTAAGTCCTATTTATGATCAGCCTGTAGTTATAACTTGTTCTGTTAAGCGTCCATTCATTTAAAACAATCATTCTGGAGCACTTTTAAGAGCAATTTTGTTGATTCACATTGTCTCTACAAACTGTTTTAATGAACTACTTTCAGTTTCACTTCTGCAGACTAGGTCTCTGTATTGTTTTGGTTCATTAAAACTTATGCATAAAAAATACCCCGTTTGAGCAAGTTGTTTGAAAGTTAAAACTTCGACTTTGATTTCAAAAAGCAGAAAATGGTAGAGAAGTTTTCCTCCTGTATAAATATGGCCAGCAAAGGACCAACTGAAGTTAATTCTACTAACAAAAAGTATGTGGTATCAAGTTTTTTTTGTTGGTGGTGGTGGTTTTTTTTGTTGTTTGTTTGTTTTTTGTTTGTTTTTTTGTGGTATCAAGGTACTTAAGCACGTAAAAATGTACAAGAAAATGAGATTTTTCAGAGTACTCCAGAGGGCAGAGGTGCCAAATTCATAACTCTAAACAGGAGTTAGTCAGCTAGTCTTCAGAAATACCTGTGACTCAGTAGCATAGTTACAGCCACTGCATCCTAAATGTGCTACAGGCAAGGTTTGAAGGGAAAGGTAGTATCTATTTGTAAGCCTGCTGAGGTACTGAAACTCCTCATAACGGACAGGAAATCGGGCACATTTCAGGTCTGAAATGGAAAAAGCAAACTTGAATCCAGAAGTTGTTCACATCTGGAAACAACAGCCCTGTATTTTCAGTTACCTTAATTAAAGTCCTTCTATGAATGTCTGTGCATCTCAGTATCGTGCTCAGTATGCCAACTACTTTCACAGACCCTGCCTACAGATAAGATCAATGCCTTTTTTTAATATATCTAGCACTCAGCTTTATTTAACCACAGTAAACAAAATGCATAGACAAAAAGTATTTTAAAAGAGACTATAAATATATTCATAAAAAATAAATATGTCTGTAGCATACCCATCCTGGTCAGCGAGAAGCACTGATTTATCACAAGGGATATGTATGTTATTTCAATATCAATATACTTTAACAATTATACCATCCTATAAAAACTTTCATTTAGGAAAATTGCTGTTAGAAATGCACACGAAAAAAATAAAAAAACAATTGTTTACAAATTTGGCATGTTTCAAGTTAACCAAATTTGGATAGCAAGCTTTTGGATAGTAAGTTTTGCAGTTTTAAGATATGACTTAAATGGTGCTAGAGTGATCCTTTTCTGCTGATTTATTTCCTGTTACATTAATTCCTGTTAAATAACCATTCATGTATTTATTTTTCTGATCTACTTCTTCAGTACATAAAGCTGCAAGAATGTTCTTTTTATCAGTCTCACAAGATTAAGGTTTGAGATTTTGGGCCTTAAGTAGAAATGTCAATCCACTTTGTATGCTGCACATCTATTTGCTTATTTTGTGCAGAAAGACAGGTTTCAAAGGTGATATAGCAGCAAGCCACACACGTGAGCTCAGCTACACTCCTTAGGAGAAGAATCAGCCCTCTCCCTTTCTGGAGAGACCCGCGCTCTCAAACAAGACCAAAGCGTGCTGGGCTTTGTGGGACTGACAGGACATCTCACTATGAAGCTTTAGCAAACAGTTGTGCTCTACTTACACTTTTCTCTTCCACATTCCAAAACACAACAGCCCCTTCCCTGTGAATTCAAGGAAAAAACTGAGGTGTAATTACACTGCTTTAAGTACATGATCAATTTTGTATGATCAAGTGTATTATCATTTTTTTTAAATCATTCTGATTGAGCTACATGCAATGATCTAGCAAGCTGCACTTTCACAGGATTGCTATTAATAATGTTTCAGGCGTAGTTTTTAACTTACCTGAAGAAAAAAATCATGCCAGCATCATCATCTTTTGCAGATTTCTCAGTACCAATCACCAAAACATTTGCAGCATCTAGTTTGAAACAAATAAGCAAAATAAAAGTTCAAAATGAAGAAATTAATTACACTTCTAATTATGACAGCTATAAGCATATGATTCCAGCTCAACAGTTATATGCTAACGCTTTCAAAGTCAGTCCCATGTTTTATTTTTCTGATTAAAGTGTGACAATATAAAACTACACAGCTTCTCTGAAGTGCCACATGCTGCACAGACTCAGCTGCTATGTTAAACTCTGCTATAAACTGTAGTTAATGAAATATAACAGTTTTAAAGAACTTAGACAAAACCAATGCAGAGCATAGTAAATTAACCAGGAACAGAATACAGAAGGCAAAAGTGGACATGAACACAAGTGAACTATGGAAGTCAGCCCACAGGTGCAGAGTAAATAATGCTCAAGTTCTGCTTGCCCAGGAGACCAAAATCTCTCTTTTCTATACAACAAGGGACTAATTTTGCTGACTTTGCTTTGATAGTCAGAAACCTGAAAGAGCATACCCCCAAGGCAGCAGAGGGAACATCCATGTTTTCCTTTGGATCAGAAGCATGCATTTGAAATAAATCTTCCAGTCACCCTTGTTCACCACACTTGGGATTTGCACAGCAGAAGTCTCAGGGTGCACAAACTGGATTTCTTTTGCATGAAATTAAACTGAAAGATGAGCTCCAGCACTCCACTTAAGGTACTCCAACCGTGCTGGTGGGCATTTATTACAGAGGACCAGACTCTTGCACCAGCCAGTGCAAGTAGAAAACCCCCAAATTTACTCAGTGTGGGTGCTGGGTGCTCAAAACAGTTCCACTCCCCCGCCCTCCTCCTGTAGCTGCTCCCCTGTACTGCTCTGCCAACGCAGGCGTAGCTTTAGAAGCCCTGCTGTGGTTATGCCAAGGAAAGTTCACTTTCCAGCATGACTAATTTTACCATTGGTAGCCAGACCAGCAAAACCTCCCACCTCTACGGTAAGCTGAGACTCCACAAAGAGAAATTTGCAAGGCCTAACACCTAAGAATTTAAAAGTTCAACCCCTTTGCATAAATATCACAAAGCAATCACCAGTGCACCAATTTAGGTCTGCGTACCAACTCCTTCATTTGCTTTACTGCTGAAGTCACAGAGGCCAGGCAGCCTAAGCAGGCAGGAAGAGATGTGTGAATATTGGCCATACTTTGGCCAACACACAACTCGAGACCATGCAGTGAGTTGGTCTGTATGAACTCTTCAAAGATCTCTCTTTCACTTGCTATTCCAATTCAGAAACATATGACTTGATGAATCACTAGGGCAAGCTTTGGGCGTGAAGTGGGAGTTCACCACAGAAGAAACATTTGTCTGCATTTTCTCATTTGCCTTTTCAAATATCACTCTTACTTTATCAATCCCCTCCAGCTAAAACATATACAGTGAATGTGAATTTGGTCCCTTACAAATAGTGCTACAGTATCAGACTCTAAAATGCTTTTAATGGGGTCAAAAAAGAATAAGCAGAACACTACAAAGCAACAAATCCACACGTTTTCTAATTGAGATTTCTATGTGCTAGAACTTCTCAAGGTTCCAAGTTGTAACATTCAGCTTGGTGACTTAGCACTGCTACATCCACGTGTCAACCACCACAAAACGTCACCTTTGCTGGCACAATCAAACATCCTTTCATTACTTCCTCCAAACTTCTGGCAGAGTATCTATTGTAAGGAGTCAAAAACACACCAGGAATGAATGAAAGAACTGGCAAACCCCACACTCTCAGGGTAAAGTACCAGCAACAGCACTATTTGAGTTACAATAACTCAGTCATGCTGAGGATTGTACAAAGTTTCTATTCTGAAGCAGTAAAACCAGTGTTGTTTTAATACAAAGGAACTAACTGCAAAGGAACATGATGCCTGTATTATAAAGCACCTTCTCTTTCCATGTTCACTTTTCTGAGAAATTCGGCCATTACTACATCTTGCATTTAAAAAGATCCACTGGATTATTATCACAGCCTGTTTATTAGGTGTTTGAGAGTCAGCTAGGTATTTGATAACCTCTACTGAAACGCCCATAAACAGTATTTGTCATCCCTCTTAGCTTTATATAATCTGTTCATTCACAAAAACATAAATAAATCTACTGCCAACATATGAAAATCGCAGCTGTTCTAGGGCATCGGGTTCGTTAAGCTATAAAAAGCTCCATTTGTTTTTCTCCTGGAGTATCCTGCAGCTATTTCCATGCCATACTTTCCCAAGTCTTCAGAGATACTTTGGATAGAACCAGAACCAATTACTTTGCTGTAGGGAGTCATCTAGCTAGTGTATGTTTGGCCAGTATGAAATATCAACTGCATTCTCTTTACCAGAATTAAACTTGTATGTGCATCTCTTTTACATTGCACTTAGTCAGCAAGACTCTCTTGCGTGCCTCCAACCCTCAGTGATTTACATTAATAGAAGTTTGGGTATGGAAAGAAGGTGCAACACTTCAACTTACAATGCTGTTTGGCAGCTGAAGCACTACGGCATCACATACTGAAACTCTGATTAAAATACACTTTCAGAAAAATTTCAGTTGGCAGATTTCTTGAAAAGTTATATTTGGTGTATTAGAAACTAATAATGAAAATTCTTGAATGCATTTCTAGGACTAATTTTTCAATGATTTAGTGTAATAGTAATTTGAGGAAAAATTATAACACGGTAATAGCAAGTGCTGGTTATACTGCTATTCTGGAAGGCCTATTTCTTTATTTTTAAAGTAAACGGAATTTTTAGATAGAGCTACATGTATATTACAAGTACCATGATATATTCCAGGGTATTACCACAATGAGAATATTTGAAGTTATAAAAATTATATACCTCACCCGTATTTCATTTAACGAGATATAATATTGTTTTTAAGATGTTTTAAAAATCTACCTCTAGGCAAACTTGTTATTTCAACATATCCATGTGAAGTCAGGTCATGACACAGATTACCAAGATGATACTCATCTGCTGTGGCAAAGGCTGTGCACTGCATCAGATTCTGTGCCAAAGGAATAAAGATTTGAGTTAGGGAAAGGCTGAAGCAAGATGTTCATAAGACGCGTTCACGTTTGCCTCAAATTAATCACAAGAGTGACACTTTTCATTTATTCACTCTTTTCTACTAACCATCACTGCTATGCTGTCCGCTTCGTGTACAACTACTAGTGAGGTTACTCCCAACTACTAGTGAGGTTACTCCCTGCTAAGTGGGGAAGAAAACCTACCCGAGGTTCACAGACAGAGACCAAACCACGTAATGTGAGCCAGTCACACCAAAAACCCGTGCCACAAATTGAGCCCTTCTGCCCCGAATGCCAGAGAAATGCTCTACAGCTGCTCTCCCATCCTAAACCCTATGAAGTACTTGGTTGACCACCAAAAACAAAAGCAAGACACCCTCAATAGCAGCTTGAAGACCTGTGAATACACGTGGGGTTGAACCATCCCAGCCTGCCTATGAAGCACCAGAAGCTCCCAGAGCAGCAGTCTGGTCCCGTCCTGCCCAGGACGGAGCTGGCTGTGCAGGTAGCTCCGGGGACAGCACAGAGCCACAAGTCGGGGCCAGCTGTGGGTGCTGCAGATCAGCGTCCCCTCTCTGAGGGAAATCTGCTAACAACACGGCCTCGGCTAAAACTGTGGTCGAGCTCGTTTGTCTCAGTAACCCACAGCCTGAAATAAATAAAATGCCGTAGTGGAATAAATAACTGGCACAATGCAGGAACGTGAGGAAAAGGGATGCTGACTCGCAGCCGGACTGACTCACGCATGGCAAAGACATCAGAAAGTCATCTGTGTAAAAGCTTTCCTGATTAATCCAACAGGTCACCATAAACTGGTCTACAAATTCTACTCCTCATTTTAAGGGGATTTCTTTGTTCGGATACCCTGTATTTCCCATGATAATGTTCTTCAGTACAATGCAATGGAAGATATCCAGACAGCAATGCTTCTCGCTGCGCATCAGTCACTTTCCAGCTTTTTGTAACTAATACAAAGGGGGATGTAACTAACAACAAACGAACAAAAGAGCTGTTCCCATCTGCAAGCATTTAGACCCAGGATACACTTCAAATGACTTTCTCGCTGCACTCATACACCAAACTGCACACCTGAAGAGGTGTTCTGCTCCTGAAGGGGGCCCATCACCAGTGATCAGGAGGAAGGCCACGCACCTAAACTTCACTTTCTTTTTTCACGTTAACTTTCTGTTATCAGTTCTAAAGTTTTGTTTACACGTCATCTAATTTCAGTGACCACTAACAGAAAATACACTTTAAAAGTAATCCAGTATTCAGCTGCAGATGTATTTCCATGACTGTGCTACGAGGCCGAGTCAACAGTTGAACAGAATTGTATTTTCAGTTTCCTTGCTGCAGTACCTTTGAAAAGCTGCGTTATTACCGTATCATCTGTAAAAAACCATCCTCAGTATCTATTCAGGAAATGTACTGTAATCTTCCAGCTAGTAATAATCTGAAAATCTTTATCCTGCTCTATACTTTCCATAGTTGATTTTGTTACTGTTCATTTCAAGGCAGATGTGCTAGAGGACAGACTATCTACTGCTGTGATTTTAGTTTCCAGGCAAAGACTGTAGTTAGCACCAGAAGCTGGCTGCCAAGACTACGTGCCTGAATCAGCAGTTTGAATATGCTGTACATTGTTTGTTTGTTTAAATAACAGTGCACTGCTCCCCCTTCACTAAACTCTTGTTTGGTGGGGGACATTGGACTGGGTTTAGAGCTTTAGGCACCTAGATTTTGTGCATCCACAGGCACTCCAGAAGTCTAGTCTCCCATGATAGTTGATGGAGACGGAACAGAGAAGTCTGTAGGCTAACGAGTGATTCAGCTAATCCTAACATACAGGTGTTAACTTGTTATCTGTAGGTTCTGGCTGGCGAGCTAGGCCAGTAAACCTCCATCCCATGCTGCCTGTTACACCCTCACTTGCACACTTGCCTGGAAAAGAATGGAAGGTCTGTCCTGGTGACACAAACTCCAGCCACTTGTCACCCCCCCCCCGCTTCCTGGCTGCACCTGGGGATTTACTCAGGTTCAACTCAGAGCTCCACAGCAACTATCACAGACATCCTAACTACTTCAGCAGCTCGTTTTCCATATCATCATGCCCCCAACAACTGCACAGGAACCATAATTCTCTGGTTAGTCCATCTCTTCCATCTTAAGCATACACAATTTTTTAAGAAAGAAAACCTGTAAGGTGAACTTACAAAGGAATCAGTCTTTACCTCCAAGATACCAGCAACTATGTCTTCACTTGAGTTTCAAGCTTTTTCTAGAGTATATATGGCCATAGCATTAAAAATCAGCTCAAAGTCTTCTCGTGCGTTCAGACCTCGCAGGATCAGTAACTAAACCGAGTCGTGGCACTAGTCACCGAGGGACTGACTAAACCAGTTACCACTTTAAAGCAAGGCTTCCACCTACCCTGAAGAACTGGTCTCGCGACCATTTATCACTGCTGGTGCTTGGCATTCCAGCTGCAGGCAGCACATGAAGAGAGAGGAGTGCAGGCAAGGGGTGGGATGGAGCTTATTCACAGATGATTCAGCAAAAGAAAGGGGTTAATGGCCCTTCCCAACAGAAAACATCAGAGACCCTCAGGGTTCATCTAACTGAAAACCTTCAGAGTGGGTCTAGAGCTGCCTCCAGAGGCAGACTATGAAGGAAGGGACACAGCAGATGGCTCTCAGGCAACTGCAGTGGAAATAAGACCTGTGTTACTGGAGGGTTCTTGGTTCCCCCAGCACATGCAGAAGAAGACATTATAAGCTTTTTCGCGAGAGCAAGATTTAGAGAATAATGAAGGCCTGTTGAAAAAAAACACAAGGCCTCTCTGTTTGCTGTACTTGTATTAGTCATATTACAGAAAAGGGTTGCATCTTTAAGTTAACTCTTTATGCTAAGTACCTATAAGGAAGTACAAAAACATGTTAAAAAAATGCTTGTTCCTAAGTACTATCAGCCTGTGCACAGTCAGGGTGACAGCATGTCAAGTACCCCTGAAAATGGAGCTGTGTATTTGCCAAAGCCACAAAGGGTTTATTCAAAAATAGAAAATGCTTTTGTTAGGCCCGAATTTATGCGATTTCTGGCATACCATTTTACAGTGTGGAAGCTTCCTCGTAATGAAATAATAATGATCTTTCCTATCAGGCAGAATTTTCTCCATCTCTTCACAATGGAAAAAAGTAAAAATAGCAGTGCGTATTACTTGTACACATGTAAATGAAAATGTCAGACAAAAAACTGTTAGCATTTCATATTGCCATTCAGAAACCTCAAAAATCTAATAAGAAATGTCACTTCAATCCACCCCCCAAAAAAGGAAGCAACCTCTACATACAATGTCATAGTACAAATAACAAGCTTAAAACAGTACGTGGTGATTTAGGACTGAAATTCTTCATTTTCTGTTTTCAGAGTTGTAGGAAAACTCAAGTGGGAACTAAATTTTTCTACAATGGAGCCTCGATATTACATTAAATTTTACTTCTGTTAATCATATTAAATGGAGTTTATATGACTAGAAGGCAAGCATTAAGACCTTGGTGCTCACATTCAGCAGATCATGCAATAGGCAGATTTTGCAATGCAGAAGCCGCTTCTGAAAGCACAGTGCTGGTCCCTGTCTCATCTATAGCACTATTTTGTTAACAGTACCCTGGAGCTCAGCTGTTATTGTAGCTCGAGGAGAACAATAACATTTCTGACACCAGGATTTTTTCCTTGCAGATCTTATAGTTGAGTATATTCACAGTCTGCTCTGGCTAGTACTAAAGGCTTTCAAAGACCTGTCTTAAGGATTAAGAGCTACGAGCATGCACTGTTCCACTTACTCATCCTATAGATCTGATATTATCCCAAACAGTTTATTGCTGCAGTTACTCTGTAGATCTAGGAGTCTGGTGATCCAGGTGCTATTTCTGCACATGGAATATTCTTCCTCAAGTAATGCAGGCTATGCCCGCACCTCAGTTCTGCCACTGACGGAACAGAAATAATCTACTTCTCTGAAATACCGTGAGGCTTCAAATACTGAGTGTTGTGATCTCCATCCAGATGTTGCTACAAGAACTTATTTTATCACTAAGAATAAACTTGAAATAAGTTTGCTGTAGTATTAAAGCTACTTCACTATAGTTTGAAATGTTATGACTGTTTATAAAAAACAAGCAGCGATACTTGAGAATGCAGCCTAAATCAAAAGCTTCTGAAGCCTAATCTGAATATTTATAAACTCTATTATTTACTTTCATCTTCATTTCTGTTAGAAATAGAATGAAACCTTAAAACTGGATAGAATTGGGCAAGAATGATGCCTGGGGAAAGCTGAGTTACACCAAAAGCTGGATTTTTCTCCTGAATATTAAACTAGCTTAAAACATTTTAAAGGGATTTAATGTCTTTCTGTTTCAGTAACCAACTCTCTTCCTTCCACTTTTGTCACGCATTGCTAGTAGGTCCCTGTTTTGTCTTCAATATGCCAGACACAATAGTTTCTATCAAGTTTGCTCCTGTTTGTAGACTTCTGACCTCTCTATGTGGCCAGAGTCAGGTAAACAATGAAATACTCTTCATGAAATAAATATGTAAATTGCATTAAAATTTTAAACTAAACCCAAATCTGAACCTAAATTAAGTTGATTAAGTTCCCTTAATATTATACAGAATGCAAATTGTGTTCTTTACCTCCATGTCTGACGGTAGTGGCTGGTTAGCTCTGGATGGCTGCTTGGTCCTCGGCGCCTTTGGTGGCCTCTTAACTGGCTGGTTACTGTGTTTTGGAATCATTTTAGATGCTGCTACAATCGAGTAAAATCTTGGTGATATGCTCCTAAGCTTTTTAATATGCTCCATATTGAGCTTGTAGTTTTCCATTGTTGCCATACCAAAACGTTTCCAGGGTGGAAAAAGCATATCCCCACTCTGACAATAAACATTTTTTCCCAAAGCCGATACATTTCCTTGGATCAATTGCCAATTCTTCACTTGCACACATTGACTTGTCAAACAAGAGGAAGCAGTTTTCAGAGCAAATGAATTCCCAATCTTCCTTGCCGTTCTGTCAATTTCGTTATGCAGCTTTGGTAGTGGAGGTCCAGTCCTATTAAGGGTTTGGTGTCGGCATATGGTTGTTAAAGAGTGGAAAGATCCAGCCTGAAGGGGCAGAAGTTTCAGTCTCATTGCTTCCCTCAGAACTGTGTTTAAAAGAAAGAAACAAAATCCTCTATCAACCCTTTGGAAAGAAATATTATTATTTTTCCCTTAGCTAAAAGGTGACCCATACTTCTTTTGCATGCATTAATACTCCTGAACACATAAACAGTGATGGCTCTAAACAGCTTTTTCTCAATGCTATGGAGATACTCTAATTAAGATTAAAGCACGTTAACGATCTGTGTGCTCGCAATACACAGTGGTAGAGCTGGTTGCTATGTCAATATGTAACCAGGTATCTTTTCCCCTCTGTGGCTCGCTCTGTGCTCTCAGACACCCCACTGATAAAGCTACTCATGAGCAAGCACTCACCTTGAAGAGGATATTAGGCTGCGAGAATCATTCTCTTAACAGAAACAACAACCACAATGCTGTGTGCTTGTACGGAAATGTCCCCTACAGAACACACATACCGACCCCCACCAGCCGGAACGACTACACTGCTAACAGCCCAGCATGGATCCAGCTCTGCTCGTCCGCCACGGCTGAAGCGAGAGGCGTGTAACATAAACCAGGCTGCGGTCTGGATCCCGCCGTTCCATAATGGCGCGGCACGGACTGCGAGGCCTGCCTGCGGATCTACCTGTGCTGACGGAAGCACGCATCGTTAGGCTGTTAATCCCAAACAAAACCTAGTTCCTGAGCGTATTTACGCTGCACTGTGTGTTGATCAAATGAAGTTAGCGAGCGCCCACAGGCTGGGCACCTCCAGGGGCGGTTTCGCTTGCTGAGGGATTGCAGCGCCGCGTCCCTGCCCCCCTCTGCTTCTGTTAGCCAGCAGCGTTCCCCTGCGACATAGAATTCGTTTTCAGGAAGATATTAACACAAAGAAAAGCCATTAAGCTGCACAGCTTGAAAAAAGAGGGTCAGCGTAAGGGTGTTTTTCCCAAACCCGTGTGAAGGATGTTTAATAGCACGGCTTCGCGTGACGGCTGAAACACCCATTTCCTCTGACAGCAAGCTCCACAAAAAGGGACACAGAGCTCCTCCGAATACCACAGAGTAAGTAATTGACACTGGGCATAGGTTTATGTGCTTTTTGCTCGGAACTTTTCTGGGATTCGTAAGCCGGTTTCGTGCAGGCTGGCTATAACCCGCGCGTCGCTGGCAGCAGGCGGCCCAGGCCCCAGCGGGCCCCGCCGCCATCACCCGGCCCGGCAGCAGCGACCCGCCCCGCTACGACGGAGCCCCGCTCCCATTGGCTGCCCGCCTCAGGGGGGGCGGGACGCAGCCCTCCAGGCAGCCAATCAGACGCCCCCCATATAAGAAGACACGGCGAGGCCCCGGCGCCCCCCTGAGGCGGCGGCGGCGCGGTCCCGCCCGGCGGCTGACGGGCGCCTCTGCCGGGGGCGCCTCGCCCGAGGCCGGGCGGCGGCGTCGTCGTCGTCGTCGTTCGCCCCGCGCCCGCCCGGCCTCTTCTCCTGCAGCCGCCCTGGTGCGCGGGGAGAGCTGCGTGTGTGTACGTGCGTCCCGGGCACACAGCCACGGGGGGGCGACTTTGCGGCTCCGACACGGGGAGAGGGGGGGGGGGGGCAGGAAACGGCCCCTTTCCCCCTTGTTCCTCTTTCCCCCTTCCCCGTTGCCTCCCCCACCGGCCCGTTCCCTCTCCGCAGCGCGGGGCGGCCGCCGCCAGCCCCCGCCCGCCCGCCCGCTTCCCCCCCCCTCCACCACAGCCGTCGCCGCCGCGGCGGGCGGGGAGGGGCGAGGCGGTTCCCGGCGCGCGCCAGCACTGACCTGAGGGGGGGGAGGAGGAGGAGGGGGAGGGGTCGCGCCGCTCTCCGCCGCGCTCGCCGCGGCCCCGCCCACCGCCCGCCGGGCTCCGCCGCCAGGCCCCGCCCGTCGCCGCGCCG
>NC_048895.1:51814567-51960096 GCF_011077185.1 Oxyura jamaicensis
GGGGGGGGGGGCAGAGCGGGGCTCGGCCGCAGCTCCCGGCCCGGGGAGAGGCGGTGAAGGGGCGGAGGGGCCTCCGGGACCGCGGATGGCGCCGGGCGGGGCGGAGCTGGGGGACGGCCCTCGGAGCGCTCCCGACGGGGCCTTGCGGTGAGGCGCCGGGAGGCGGCGCTGCGGGGCGGGCGGGGCGGTGCCGGGCCGCGTGGCGCTGTGCCGCCGCTGCGGGCTGCGGCCTGGCGTGCCCTGGGGTCGCTGCCGGGCTGCTGCGTGGGTCTCGGCGCCACCATCGCGGCTCCGGCGTGTACGGCTCAGAATAAAAGGCCTTCTGCAGGAGGGTTAAAGTTCCCCGTTAACGTCTTTCTCGGTGCCCTTCTCCACAAACAAAACCGTCGTAAAACCCTTGAGATAGAGGGAATGGCCTCAAGTTACGCCAGGGGAGGTTCAGGTTGGAAATGAGGAGACATTTCTTCTCAGAACGAGCAGTCAGGCACTGGGTTGCCCAGGGGGGTGGTGGAGTCAGCGTCCCTGGGGGTGTTCAAGGACTGGTTGGACCTGGTGCTTAGGGACATGGTTTGGTGGGTGACATGGTTTGGTGGGTGGTAGGGGAGTGGTTGGACCAATCCCTTGGAGGTCTTTTCTAACCTTAGTGATTCAATAATTCTCTGTATACAATTACATATATACACCTGTAAGTTCATTTATATCTATCTATGTAGCTGTAAATCTATCTATAGATTAATTCATATATTGGGGAGCAAGTACTGTGGATTTTGTTGTAAAATCAGTGCAATGTAGCATACCTTAACTTTTCACGTTTCTTTGGGCTCTTAATTTTAAATTTACTTGTCTTTACATCTGGCTAACCACAGTCAGAGAATTTGTTTTAGCCTGGAATTGACTACAATTTTTACCTCTGGCAGGGCTAGTCAGTGTTTTCTTCCCTGAAAATGTTTTTCTTCAGACATCAACCTAAGAACTCTAACAATATGAGTTTTTTTTTTTTTTTTGGTGTTAACTGCTTTAAAAGTATACAAAAGTATTTTTAAGACCGCACGTTTATTTAAATATAGAAGATACTTTATCATTTCTGCTCAGTAATAAAATTTTGATCCTTTCCTTTTTAGATCCTTTGCGTATTTTACAATTAAAGACAGACTGCCCCAGATCCTCACAAGAACTATTGATACACTGCATCGACATAAAAATGAATTCTTTGAAGAACATGGTGAGGTAAGAGTAAGGTTTTTTTTGCCTTTTTTTTTTTTTCCCCCACCTGTTTTGACCCCTTCTATGTTTTGTTTTTACTGATATATTTCTATGATCATTGCTTAGCTTTCTTATTATTTTTATCTGTTCCTCTTCTTGTCCATCTTTCTTATAGCTCTCTTTCATTTGTTTCATAATTTGTCTTCCTGTCCTACATTTTCCTGATCTTTCTGTTCTGCAATTTTTTCCGTTTCTTTCTTTCTCTCTTTTTTTTTTTAAAATGATGTTATGTCTAATAGACTTAGCATCTTCCAAAGATCGCAGTTTCACTTTTCTGTTGCCCTCTAATAACCAAAAGGCCCAATCTAGAATAAAGAAGTCTAATGCATGATTCACTTCAGGATGATGTGTGTAAAATGAGTATCATTTACCCAGATGTGTTTGGTTGAATCAAGCTGATTTTTCAGGGACTTGTATGTGGCAGTTGAAGCTTATCGCTTATTTATTCTTGAAAACCAGGTCTGCATTTCTACAGGAATAAATGTTCAGAATAGGAACTCTTGTTATTTACTTATTTCAGAAGGGTGTTGAAGCAGAGAAGAGAGCTATATCTTTCCTTTCCAAATTACGGAATGAATTGCAAACAGACAAACCAGTGACTCCCTTAGAAGATGAGCTGCCTGATGCCACACTGTGGAACCAGTACCTCGACTACCAACAAAATTTATCAGATGGAAATGGAGGACCAAGTTGGTTTCAGTCTCCTTGGTTATATGTAGAGTGTTACATGTATCGAAGAATTCATGCAGCGTTAGCACAGAAGTAAGTATTTACTAGCGCGGTGTATTCCTCTGCAAAACATTATTTTGCCCCCTTTTAATTTTAGGAGAAAGGAAAACACCTGGGGACTAAGATTATTTAAAAAAAGGTTTAAGCTTTTCTATATTCCTTTTTCCTTGTTTTGTATCTCAGAGTAAAGATCACAGATAAAATTCTTCTTCCATACAGTAGAGTTTGATGTTTGTTATTTGTTATGATTCAGTTTCTGCAACTTAGTCTACATGAAAACTAAAGTTGGACTGCGTAGCTTGCCCTTGCAGACTAACGTAGAGGAGGGTCGCAAAGTGATTTAACATCTCTAAAAGGTTTGTTAGTTTAGAGTTGTCTCTTAAGGCGCACATTCATCTAAATTACGTAATAGGAGTGCCACCACCATGCTGGGTGTTCTAACTTGTTCTGCTGCTTGAAATCTAAGTCCTTACTGCAATAGACCCTTTCATTCTACACCATCATCTTAGTTACGGAAGGGTTTGCAGGCCATGTGTTGCATCAGACTTTGGGAACTGATCCTGGTTAAAAATAACTTTGCATTAAAAGTTTCTTGTGCTGGTACTGTGGAGAGGTGCCAGTACAATGTAATGGGGTAGGAATGAACAATTTTAATTGCCTGCTGCTGCCTAAAATGAAATAAAATAAGATGAAATACTTTATGCACAGTTGACTTGTCCTTAGTATTACAGAGACAGAAACACAGTAATGGGTTTCCTTGTTTCTACTGGTATATCAGGCCCTTGGAACTCATGAAAGTTCAAATATGAGATGGATGTTTTGGATTGTACTATAAAAACAGATGCTCTTCATTAGTAAGCTTTAAATTTCTCAGTCTTTATGATTTTGCTGCTCTTAAGCATATGGTTCAATTTTGTTAAAAGGTGTAACAGCAAATAGAATTCTTATTATATAATGATTTTCTATTTCTTATATATTACAAGAGCTGAATTACTTTGCCATCTTTGTCATGTTAATTTTCAAAAGTCCTAGTTAAAAGCTTTCATAAGAATGACATTGCATCACTGTAAGAGACTTTGCTATGGGAAATACACTTCAGTAGGCACAAATGCAGTTTGGGCCAGCAATTCACTATGCTTGTTCACTTGCATTTTGTAGTTTTAGTCCTTTGTATACAGAGAATGGAGTTCAAAATCGTTACAGTAGGGACTGAACGCTTGTTCGCTCTCAGAATTGCTAAAAATACAAAGATGTCCTGTATGCTATTTGGCTTAGTAAGGTGTGTTATCAAGCTTTTATTCAGATGTCTGAGAATTCACTATGACAAGTTATAACTGGAAAATCTAACCAGTGGCTATTACACAGTCTAAAACCACTGAGCTCTGAGCTTGTGTTTTCATGTGTTTCAAGTGCTGTCTTAAAAAATGTGGAAAGTATGTTAATGTATTATTTCTCTGCTTACCTTTAGCCCACCTATCGACAACTTTGATGTATTTAAAGAAGGAAAGGCTCAAAATTTCTTTGAATCCCAAGGGGCTATTATTGCCTTATGCACTTACTTTCAGGAACTGCTTAAAAACATAAAAGACCTAGAAGAGAAGCAACTTCAGGAGGAATTTTTTAAGCTACTGCAGGTAAACTAGTAGTGCTTAACACAAGACTTTAAAATATCCCTTCTCTGTAGCAAAGTAAATCTTGAGGGTATAAAGAATCTGAATTTCATTGGGAAATTAAAAAAAAAAAAAAAGGCTTTTCTGTTTGTAAGTGTGTGATGAAATCCTGACGGCCATACTGTATCACTACACTGGAAATATTTAAGTTTGATGTTTTCCTTATACTGGTCTTCATTGTGTATTTGAAAACCCAGCTTACTCTCCCTCAGAAAAGTGTCTCCCTAAAATAAATTTTATGTTGAGATTCAGAGGGCCTTTTTGTTGTTTAACTATAGAATTTTAAAACCGTTAATTTTACTGACATTTAAAAAGCTTTAGACTTTTGGAAATAAGCTAGATGTCAATCTGGGCCAGAAGTAGAACAAAAGTTGATAACCCCGCTGTTCTTGGAAAAACTGCCTTTGGATAGAATACAGAGTATCACAGGATTATGGTAAGTTCATTCACTGGCAGCAACGCACATGAACTATGTGACAAAACTTTATTAAAAGCTATTAGAGTGTACTTAAAATGCTTTATATTTTTGTAAATGAGTACTAGTTCTAGTTCTTATTTGGCGTCATGTAATAAATCAAGCACATTTTATTACTTTTTTTTTGTCTTCCCACTAATGTTTTCTGGTGTTATAGTGTGGAGAAACATAACTTGTAAAGCTTTCCGATCAGTGTGTTTACATTGTTCTGAATCTTACATCTTTGTCAGTTCTGATGCATGTTCCTGATGCCTGCATAAATGCAGAGCCTTGTTTGGTTCCTTCCAAGATTTTTTTTCTGTGTTGAGATTTTTGCACAAGAAGTTGATTTCTATTAAAGCTTGGAGGAAAATGTGGAGTCAGAGCCTTTGCGAGTACTTAAAGATTTTTGTTTATTTCTATTTTAGGGACGTGAAGTTGAGAATGTAGCTACAATGAAACTTACCAATGTTTTTGTTTCTTCCTCATTCTAGGTGTCATTGTGGGGCAATAAGTGTGACCTTTCTTTTTCAGCTGGTGAGGACAGCTCTCAGAAATCTAGTCCTCTACAATGCCTGGAAGATATGGTGCCTTTTATCCTAGTGAATGATATGGAAAAACTTTGGTCACTACTTAAAAATGCCAAAAATAGAAAAACAGATAAATGTAAAGTTAGAGTTGATATAATCCTGGATAATGCTGGATTTGAACTTGTAAGTGATTTTGTGTTGGCTGACTTCCTGTTATCATCACTGCTAGCTGATGAAGTCCATTTCCATGGAAAGAGTATTCCATGGTATGTGTCAGATACCACAAAGAATGATTTTAATTGGACTATAAAACAGCTTCAGGCAGCTAATCATATGTGGATGTCTAGATGTGGGATAAACTGGGAGGGCAATTTGAAAAAGGGCGTTTGGGTTTACCGCGATCACATGTTTTGGACTTTGCCACATGACTTTTCCAGTATGGCTGAGGTTGCTCCTGATTTGTATGCTGATCTACAGAAGTCAAACTTGCTTCTTTTTAAAGGTGATCTAAACTATAGAAAATTAACAGGGGATAGAAAATGGGAGCACACTGTTCCTTTTCATCAGGCTTTGAACAAGTTTCATCCTGCACCTCTCTGTAGTTTGAGAACACTGAAATCTGACACGCAGGTTGGCCTGAAACCTGGACAAGCAGAACAAATTCAGGCTTCTGAACCTGAATGGATGATAAGTGGGAAATACGGGGTGGTTCAGTTTGATGCTGCTCTCTGACTCCAGTTCCTAACATTTAATGGCAGATTTAATCAAAGTTTTAACTCTGTTAAAAAGTTTAACTTTTTCTGTTCAATGCTTGGCTTCAGCAATGTTTTTGTTCTTGTTTGCACTTTTTCTTCCAAGCAATTTGTTGTTGTTGTTCCACAAAAGACTTTGGTGTTCTGTAAAAGTTCACAGTTTACATAAATCACTCTGCATTTCAATATATTTTGTGTTCCTATTGTCCAATGTCAGCAGAAGATATTTAAGATGAATGTTTAGTTGTCCATAATTTTTTTCTTCATCATTGGGTATGAAGGCTTATGCCTAACAAGTGAAAAATCCACTTTGGAAACAGTTTTCTCAGCAGTATCTTTGCATGTATTTACTCGCTTCAGGATAATTTGTTCTCCATGTGCCATGAATTGCATGACAGTTAATGTTTTATCAAAAGCACAAATGAATTATTTTGAATATGGTCATTGCAGGACCATATTTTAAAACTGTTTAAAATAGTTTACTTACACTTTTTACATATTATGTGCTGCTTGTGTCAATTGACAAAGTACTTTCATTGTTTTTTAAATTGTTGTCTTTATTTGAAAATAGCAGTGCATTAAGAGAAGAGTTTTGGGGTGATATCTGGGAAATATTGACTTAAAATTTGAAAATGAAATTTAAAATTTGATTTTTAAAGCAGAAGTGGATGTTGCTAGCTGTTTTGCCTGTAAAAGGGGAGTTATCCCATCAGGTATGAAGATTAGTAGGAAAACGGACAATTTCATTTTAAGAGTGGGGAAGGTTTTATTTATCTAAGAATCTCAACCAAAAACAACAACAACAACAAAACACAGTTACCTTGCTAACTGGATTTTAGATTTAATAAAGACTTGAACTGAAGGTGGCCTGTCTACCACCAGTATTGGTGGTTCACGCATTGCCGCCTCTTGATTGTGAACACTTTTATTGTTAAATATAGTGCTTTGTACTTTTTTTTAAGAAGGATGCCACATTTTTTATGGGGGAAATATAACCCCAGTTGCACTGAGAAGTACAATGTATGCTAAAGATACACATGCCATACAGGTTGCTGCTAATTAGAGTTATGTCCCGGTTTCTTCTCCTCCACCCCAGTCTCAGTTTACCTCATTCAGAAGTTGGGGGAAACTTTGGAATATTTTAGTGATTTTTCAGAGTGACATAAAAGGGGAGATGCGTTATCTGTTTCTAAAGAAAAAAATTAAAAATAGATTGTCAAGTCTTAAAGTATTTTTGTTGTTTGAAATAGGGCCTTTTTGGAGGACTGATATGATGGCAGTGATAACTGCAGGTTTGTTAGAAAATAACAGAATTTCCCATAGCGTCTGTCTTTCTATCTATGCTGCTGTCTGGAGCTGCTAAAATTAGTAGAATTTGCTGCTGGTAACCGAGGTCATTATGTTACAGAGAACAGGAGCAGACCATAGGTAGAGAAACTTCATCTTCTATTTTATAGATACAGTGAAATCTTATACAGCAAAAAGGAGGACACAAGTGTCCTTACTTGGCTACGTTCTGGAACTGAAGAAACGTGTACCCTGACAAAGGAATCAGAATGTCTGTGTGGTAGAAGGTAGACTAAAAGCAACTTCTGCACTTGACGGTTAACCTAAGACAAGGGTAAGCTTTGGTAGGTCTAAAGCTATTTTAGTCTTTGAAAATGAAGCTGGAATCCCTTCTGGTCAGTGAAATCACTGGCAAAAAATGTCTCATTTCACATTCTGACATGCAGAGAATCAGCTGGTGCTATGAGATACTGTGTTCCTGTAATAAAGATCAATATAATGGATAAACGTGCTCCAGTTGCTAATGACTTTTGATTGTTTGTGTTCTTTCTTCTCACTTCTGAAAGTATACTAATATTTTAAAGTTGCAAAGTCAAATATTCAAAAACTAAGATGCTAGGAATTTCAGGAGGCAATACTGAAGGTGGGGTTCCAGTTTGGAGACCTGGACTTAGTCATTTCCTTTTTATCTCTGGCTTACTACTTCTAAAGGATGAATTCAGGTTCACCTGAGAGCATTTGAATAACTGGAAGTTAGAAATCCAGTCGAGAGCTAAAGGTCAGATGGCCTGTCTTTGTCTGGAGAGAGCTCAGGGAGGCTCCAGCTTTGGTGCTTTGATCAAATACATAAATGACATGATGAGTCTGGGCACTGGAGCCCCAGTTTCTCATCTTTGAAAATGCTGTTAACTTGTTTCAAATGCACTTTGAAGCAACAGCTTTGGGTCAAGAGCAGAGAGATGGATGTTGTGGAATATGTGCAATGAAAACTTCCTGCCTTGTCCAAGGAAGCAAAATAATTAGTGGAAAGAACCTGCTTGTCTCTGGATAGATTATTTTTGAGGTGCTTACTTAAACTGCTGGAGAGATTTGAAAGTTGTAATGAACAGAAAAGAAAGGTTTTTTTCCACTGTTGAGGCAATGCCTTGAGGAATAGATTTGCCTCTTAAGCAGTCATTACAGATCGTGAGAAACTTGTTCACATTTTCACTGGATACTAATCTGTCTCTCTATCCCCAGGTTGCTTTCTGGCTCTTCCTTCTGGGAACTCAATGCAAGTTAGTGAGAATTAACATTCTAAAGTCATGATAAATAGCCCTACAAAATGCTAAGTCACTTAGGAAATGCATCAGTAGTTGCTCAGTTTTACTGAATCTTCTCATTGCAGACTGTTGCATTAACGTTTGTGGGGAAGTAGGATATTGCTTTCATGATTGCTGTAAGATGTAATTCTTAGATTAGTACTTAATGTCACATGGGAAAAAAAAATCATTTTGCAGTCTATTAAGTGAGCAAATCTTTTAGCCCTCACAAAGACAAGTTTCATAATTAATAGTGTGACAACATAATTACATCAAGAATGCACATCCATAACTTCCAGATACCTAACTGCTTGGCTTCTGTAGCTGCAAAGTGTCATTTACAGACAGGACTGAATATACATCATACGTTCACGTTTGTTAGTTGACTGTTACAAAAAGTTTATAAAAAGTAAAATTCAGATTGCTGATAAGGAAAAAGAAGCAATGCTGGAATGCCAGTGTTATATTTTCTCATGCTACAAGGTAGTACAGACTGTTACTCCAGTGAGGTGCTGTGCTCTGCTTTTGGGTTAGCTGTAGGTTTGTTGAAAATAGTGTATCCATTTAGGAAGTGCTTTCCTAGGTATTCAGCGTTAACTACTTGTGTTGGTAGAGCTTCATGAAAGGGCAACAAGTGCCTACTGCATTCAGATGGAATATACTGTTATTAGGCAGCATAAGGAATATGTTATAATAATATCTGTTATAGCATAATTATTTTCTTTAGTATCCAAGAAGGTTGCTTCTGTACATCAGTTACAACTACTTGCCCAAAATGCTTCTACAACATACCTCAGGAGCTGCTGATGTGTATGCCCAAATTTTTTTCATGAGATTTTCTTTTCATGTGCCATTTGAGTATTTATAGCAAAAATAAGGGCATTTTCAGTAATTCCATGGACCACCACAGACTTGTCTTTTGACTTATATATATATATATATATATATATATATATATATTTGTTCTGCCT
Organism: Oxyura jamaicensis; assembly: GCF_011077185.1. Classification (NCBI taxonomy): domain Eukaryota; kingdom Metazoa; phylum Chordata; class Aves; order Anseriformes; family Anatidae; genus Oxyura; species Oxyura jamaicensis. Next base: position 51,823,525 of record NC_048895.1, read on the forward strand.
CTTGAGGAACGGTATTTGTAAATCAGTCCTTGAGAGATAATGATGACTTCTATCTTTGATGAAACACTGGGAAAAGTAGTGTCACTGGCACAGCGAAAACCAGTATAAAAACTAAATACTTGATAATTTGTTAGGTAACATATGTACAATAATTCTGTTGAGGCTGTAAGATGAGCTGTTATAAAATAAATTGATCTAGAAAATAAGTTGATGGTATGACTGGAATCTGATTTAAGAATATTGAAATAAATGATATACTTCTGTGCAAAAGTCAAACGTCATACTGTTTCAATGGGTGGAAAAGCCAATTTAAAGTAATTCAGGTCGGAGTTCTTGGTGTGTTTGCTCTCATGTGGGTTTAATGTAAATGCCAATAAAGCTGATTTTTCCCTTGAGGTTTTGAAAGAAATAGATGCAAGAGTACCATTTTTTTTCCCTAATACTGCCATGTCTCAAACTTTTTACCTTGTTACAATACTGATATTCTTGTTAATTTCAAAACCTTAAAAAGCATCTAGAATCTGTCGAATTACAAGTGACAGCTATTTACTAAGCCTAGTGCAGCTGGTGTAGTTGTTATGAAGATCATTTCCCAAACCAATAGGTGCTCCATCTGTTCTCAGCAAAAATTGAAATATTTTAGTGTTTTGCTCAGTGTAACTAAAATATTTTTAAACCACTTTGTTTTACATGCACTACTAATGTTCCATAAACCTTAACTGTTGCTGTTGAAATAGTTACTTTAAAGTTCATAGTGCATTTGCATTCATGGTTGAACTACTTAATTCCTTCTTTGATGTGAAGCATATTTATCTCCAGTACTCTGTCAGCATAGGAAAATGTTCACTCTGTTGCCCAGAATGTACCACCATTTAAATGTCTTTATTCTAAGAAGTTAAACTGTATATAAAATAAAAATTCCAAAGTGGAATTTTGTACAAAATTGCTAGTTTTCATTAAATGTTTTGTTTGCTTAGAAGCCTTTTGTTTATCTGAAGTACAGAGAAAAGGTATAGAATTATTTTAATTTAAGGCAAAAATATAAGTTGATAATCACCTCTGACTTACCTAAGGAGTTTAAAAATAAAACTCTGAAAATCTGTTGTTTAAAATGTTTTTTATTTCTTTACAATATGGCAGCAAGCAGAGTGTAGAAGTTCTTCCTACACCATGGGCAGTTTACATTTCTTGGCTGTGAAAATAAATGGAATACATCGATGTCATAAATATGTGTAGAGAAATTAATCCAAATTCTGGTTCAGCTTCATAGTTGTGAATTCCGAAGATAAATTGTGAAGAGGGGTTTTATTTATGCGTCAGGCACTGGGACGGGTTGCCCAGGGAGGTAATGGAGTCACCGTCCCTGAGGGTGTTTAAGGAAAGGTTGGACCTGGTGCTTAGCGACATGGTTTAGTGGGTGACATTGGTGGTAAGGTGATGGTTGGACCAGATGATCTTAAGGTGTCTTCCAACCTTAATGATTCTATTATTCTTTTTTGAGTTTGGGGTCTTTTTTTTCTCGTTTCCACTTCCCTTGGGAAAGATGTCATGATGATCATATAAAAGAATAAACATGCAGTGTTTGTATGCTGCTTTTATCACTTTTCAGTAAACTAAATGATCATAGTATTTCAAATTTATGTTTGAAATGTGAATTTTATTTTATTTTTTCATTTTTGAAATGCGAATTTTCAAAAAAAAAGTGAAGACATTTCCATGCTTGCAGGATTTTTTTTTCATCTTTCTCGGGATCCTACCTATTTCTTCCGAGTCTTTAATGACGACAAAGATTTGAAACTGAGCAGAGTAAGGTAAGATATATCAAGGTGTATGCTAGGGGGTTTAATGATCCCATACAATGTCTCCATCAGTTTAGCTGAGCTGTGCAGTTTCATGTGGGCTGAGGACAGAGTTAAACACAGTATTTCTATCTCTCTCTCTCTCTCTCTCTCTCTCACACACACGCGCACACACAAACACAAAAAGCATTGACATTTTGTTTAGACAGAGTAACAACTAGTCTTTATCAGGTTAGTTAATCTTCAAGCTTGTCCACTGTCAGATTTCCAACAGTAACTGGTATCAGACACAATTTAGACACAGACATATGCCCTTAATCCTGTTAGTGACATTGTCTCTCTTCTTTTCCCATGAGTCTAATTTTTCCTTATCGTTGTATTAATATCTTTTCTACCTTAAAGTCTGTAAATGTATCGTGAAATTGCCTCCAGAGAGGCAGTATCTCCCTTCAATAGAAGTCATACTTTCAAGCATTTGCTCTCTACATTAAATTGCCTGCCACTAGTTGCAACTTCTGTGTCAACTGACAAAAGAGAAATGGGAATAAGTCCTGTCTTGATTTCTTGATTATTTTTTGAAGTAGGTAAGTTTTTTTTTTTTTTTTTTTTTTAAATAATAAGGCATTCCAAGAAAACTTCTGTGCCACAGGATGGGATACTAGTGATCTCGTGTGTGTGTGTGAGGCGAGGAGGACAGTGCAGCCTGATATTGGGACACACTGCACTTCTGGAGTTGATACCTTTCGGAAGGCAAGCATGAACCTTGGCATGTCATGCCCATGACTTTTGTGCCCACTATTTGCAAAAACGTGACCGTTTCAGGTATTCTAGCCAAATTTGAAGACAATTAGGTCATAGAGACTAAATTTACCCTGAGTCTCTTCTGGGGAAATGCATTTCATTTTCCTTTTTAATCTTGCTAGTGTAAGAGTCTCTTCTACCTCAGCTATAGTTGCCTTTACATGAGTATCTGAAATGTGTATACGTAAGTCATGTTACCTTCTCAATGTGGTATTGATGTCAATGGCTTGTGGTCAAAACCACTTTTTTATACTGTATTGATCAATTTTGTTTTTCTTTCAAAACTAAAATATTTTGATTCAATCTTTTAATCAGTTATGATGTATTTTTAAATGACGATCTGCAAATAGAATTAATAAATCAAAACTTTCTGCTTAGAGAGCAGAGTAACTTTAGTAGGTAAATGAAGTCAAGAGATTCTGTATGGTTATTTTCTCAGACTGAGGCTCTCCCTATAATCTCTGTAACACATGAAGAATTCCATTCATGTACATGATTCCTTGAAATTATTTTTAACTAAAAATTCAGAATTAATCTTCCCTAAGTTTTTATGTCCTCACTGTTAAAGAAACATTTGAATCCTGTAGTATTTAGCAAACAAGCCTAAAACATTTCAAAGTGTTATCATGCTGTGCTAAGATACCTTTCGTGGTTGAATGTCTTGAAGAGTGGGTACTGTACTCCCTCAAATTACCACATTCTTTTCCAGTGTTAAATGAAATTTCTGCTTTTCTTCATCCTCTTTTTTTTTTCTTCTCTTGCTACAGTTCAGCATTTGTTTTTTTTAAAGCTGAATAATTTTGTAGCCCTACTCTAAGGTGCAGTTTTATAAGCATGTTCTCAGTATCACAAAGGGCATAGAAGTAGCTGAAGTTTGGCTCTTGAACCAGCTGTGGCACTGCAGGATTAGCGATGGGGAAATGCACTCAAGCATGTACTTAGTGTTAGGACAAGGTTTCACAGTCATTTAATCATGCATCTGCACACTGCTTTGGTAGTGGGACAGTTTGGGCTGCTGTCAAGATGCTGAACTAGAGATTTTTGATTTAGGGGAAGGTATTAAACTTATACCAGATATATGCTGGTGTTTATGCAAGACAATCAGTACAAATTTAACTTGTCAAAAATATCGAATATTTTGAATTGCAGAATGAGTTCCCTTGAGCTCAGCACCATGTGGCTGTAGCACCTCTGAGCCAGTACAGAGAGTCCTACACTGCTGGAGCATGGGGCGAGACTGACCCACGGCCGGCAGCACTTCCCGGCAGTCGCTGACCCTGGTGAGGTCCTACCGCTCCCTCCTGCTGGCTGCAGCACATACCTGACCCTGTGCCAAGCCCTTCCATGCATCCTGTTAGTAAAAGCCGCTCTCTGTTTCACTGAGACGGTAAGGATGAAGTGAAACACATCAGAGGGAGCAGTTGTCATTTCGGCCACTGATGGTCACTGTGGCTTTTCCCAGGAGCTTGCTGATGTGGAGGCTTAAGGCCCCCTCCACTCCGTGCCTCCTAGGCAGAGCCACAGCATGGCTCAGCCCCATGCTACTCTCAGCTCTGTTTCCCCTGCTCTATTTCCAGCTTTACTTTGTCCCAGTTAATATTTTTCTTACTCCTTTAATCAGTTTAGTGCGCATTGCTCCCTCCACATGGCAGATTCCATCTGAGGGATGGGATCGCCTAGCTCTGTGCTTCAAGCGATGTAGCATTTTAAGATACGGTATCTGCACTGGCACCCCTGGGCATGGATGAGGGGGGGAATTCTCTGTTACTGGCAGGAACAGTGAAATAGCATCAGGTACACAGAAGGGAGGAGAAAAAAAGGTAGTGTGGACATGCATGTTTAGGTAACAGCAAACAGTCCTTAGCACAATTTTCCTTTATATTGAGCTTGCAGCCTGAGTGTGGCAGTCTAAATAATGAATTGATCACTCAGATGCATTCTTAATACATAATAATAATAAAGCAGTACTTGCCCTAGCTTTTCAATTTTATTTTCTGGGAAACACAAATACATCAGTATTCACAGAAGCAGAAAGAAAGCTGTCATACTTTTTGATTTGAGTATAGAAATCACATAAGATGGCACTTGTTCCTTGCAAGTGTTGTGACAGGCCTGATTAAGCAGCTCCAAAGTAAGTGGTATACAGCACCAATAGGCCTGCACATCTGAACGTTTCTTTCCCTTCTGTTTTTTCCTTCCATTTCTTAATGCTAGCTGCAGTTCCTCTCTTCCCATGTTTATCTACTGTATTTGGAAGGGAGGTGAGGAGGAGGTTTCCCCTGTCTGCTGGAGTTATTTTTGCTGTAATGAAGGCAGCCTGCTCTCCCCATGCTGCGTGGACTGCTCATTTCCCAGTCTCTTGGAGAAGAGAAGGAAACTGTGCCTGAACAAGAGTATGGTGTCATTTGCTCTGTGGGCCTCCATCTTGATTTCTTGAGAAAAAGGGTAATTTTCTCAGATCTGTGAAGTGTTCTTGTTCAGAGCATTTGAAGTAGAAAAAAGCTTCTGTGAACATCCCTTCAAAAAGATGGGTCACTTCCAGGCATTTCCCAAATCAGAGGACATCTTGTGTTCTCCACCTCCCAGTTTTGCGCCCCGTTGCTCTTGCTGCAGTTCTGGGCACGTGGCTTGGCCCTCTTGTCTGGCAGAAAAGGACCTGGGGGTGCTGGTCAACAGCCAGCTGACCATATGCCCAGCTGGCCAAGGCCTGTGGCATCAGGCTTATATCAGGTACAGTGCTGCCAGCAGGACCAGGGCGGTGATCGTCCCCCTGTACTCAGCTCTGGTGAGGCTGCACCTCAAGTACTGTGTTCAGCTTTGGCCCCCTCGCTACAAGCAGGACATCGAGGCCCTGGAGCATGTCCAGAGAAGGGCTACGAAGCTGGTGCAGGGCCTGGAAAACAAGTCCTATGGGGAACGGCTGAGGGACCTGGGGTTGTTTGGTCTGGGGAAAGGGAGGCTCAGGGGAGACCTCAGTGCTCTCTGCAACTGCCTGAAAGGAAGTTACAGTGAGGCAGGTGTTGGTCTCTTTTCCCAGGGGGCAAGTGATAGCACGTGAGAAAATGACCTCAAGTTGTGTGACAGGAGTTTTAGATTGGGTATCAGGAAGAATTTCTTCACAGGAAGGGTGGCTAAGCATTGGAACAGGCTACCCAGGGACTCGTCATCCCTAAAAGCATTTAAGAGGTGTGTGGATGCAGTGCTTTGTGGTTTTGTGGTGGGACTCAGTAGGTCATATGGATGGTTGGACTTGATGATCTTGAAGGCCTTTCCCAACATAAACGATTCTGTGATTCAACAGAGGTGGCTTTGTGGCACAGTTTGCTGCTGTCCTGTTTACAGGAAAAAGGAGGTTGTGGCTGTAAGGTCAACACGCATGCACCCACTCCCGTTAACTTAATCTTCAGTTCTAATATTTGTGCTGCGGACCGTGTGTTTTCTGCACCGCTCCGTGGTGAGTGGAAACTAACCCCCGAAGACGGGCGAGGCATCATTTACATGAGAAGGGCCCCCTGCTCCGCGCCGTCTCCATACCCAACGAGCCGGGCCCGCCCGCGTTGCCTTGGGGACGGAGCCAGCGCGGCGGCCGCCATGAGCGGCCCGAGGGCCGCCAGCGCCGGGCCCCGCGCAGCCCCGGCCGCCCCTCGGCTCCCCGAGGCGGGCGGCGGAGCCACCGCGGCCCAGGTACCGGCTGCCTCCGAGGCCGGGCCGTGCCCCGAGCGGTTTTGGAAAAACGCTTTCCCGGTCTGCAGGAGTTTTCTGTTGGCTGTGGAGGGCGACTGACAGGACGGCTGGAAACCGCTCTCACCAGTTTTCGACTTGAAATTTATTATTATTATTTGTTAACAATTTCTGCAGCTGCAGGACTTTACTTGGCGGTGGGTGTGTGCTTCAATCCCGCCTCAGTAAACTTCAGCCGATCGTTAGAGCTTATCTGTACAAACTCAAGGACGAAGTCTCTCCTTGTTAAGTGTTGCAGAAGGGAGGGTCTGTCATGTAGCAGGAATTTACGGTTATCTAAGAATTTCTTCTTCGCCTTTCTTGCTGCTTTGAAACCCTTTCTCTGGCTTTGATGTTGTGAGTTTAGAGGAGACACCCAAGGATATTGCTTAGAAGAATCGAGCTCCTTTCTGCTGAAGATAGAGCAAAAATTTTGCAACAGTTTATTTATTTTTTTTTTTTTCTGAAGGCAAAACTATTTGTTAGTGCGCGAACAGCTCGGCATGCCCCTCGTAGTTGAATGCCAGTTGTGTAATTACGCTATATAACAAAAAATACAGAGGTTCTCTGTCTTGCCAGATTGATTGCCATTATATTAACTATGCTTGTTTTAACTTTATTGCAGAGTTTTCGTTAGCACAGCTTAGTTAGGGAACTGAGCAGCTCTGTCCTGTGTCCCACCGACCTGGAGTCAGCAGGCTGTGCGCGGTTCTGCGGAGCCTCAGGAGCACGTTAAGAAAATTGTGTTTATAAATTGTGGACTACAAATGGCAAATCAACCTGGAGCACTGGTCGGTCCTAACTGTGTTTATATCCACACGTTTAAATATATCACAAAGATCTGGCTTGTATTGCGTGTAGGTAAAACACAACAGGCATTGTAAGAAAAGTGCAAGAGCGTTGGCATTCCGTGGCGGTCTGTTTTCAAATCTTTCTTTTAAACAAATCTCTTACAAAAGTCATATAACACTATTCAATACTGTTGAAGTAAAACCCATAGAACAAGTGAGCTGCAAAAATCCGCGCATAAGCGCTTTATTTTGTTGTATTTTACTCCCAATTCCTGTCTTGGCAATTACCATTTTTATTATTTTGGCACTAAACACATCAGCTCTTCCTCATTATTCATTTTGGAAAATCAATGTACAAAGTGTCTTGGGAGATCCAAATTCCTTAATTTAGCCCTGCTGCCAAAGGGTGAAGTGGAAAAAAACCCAACATATTAAATAATATTTACAGTAACTGATGCTTTTGTTTCTGCCTTGAGAAGACTGCTGTCTTTTGTCATACTAAAATGATTATTTACATTTAGATGCAAAGTAACCTCTTCCTAACAGAGAGGGAAATGAAAGATGATACTGTTTTAAGCGCTGCTTGTAGTAGTAGAGGGTAAGAATAAATTTTGATTGTTGTGCAACTTTCATCTGGGCCCATTAATCAAGCCTCTTCAGTAGATAAGCAACACCAGGCAGTGATTTTTATCTTTTAGTAATACCTTTTTAATGATTACTGCAAAGGGAGGAGGGTAGCACTAAGCAATACCCTCCTGAAAGGAATTTAGAAAATCTCTTTGCTTTTTTGGGGGGCTTTTGGGAATGTGTTACTTATTTTTGTGTGTTTCTAGAGCTATGCTAAAGTATAAGAAAACCCTCCGCAGGCATATAACTCCGCTGCCCCCCAGCCCAAAATCTTTAATATTATATGCAACTTTTAAGGTTGATATTCATAAAGCAGTATTGATACAAATATTCTGAGATCTCTGATGGCAGGCAAATTGTGCAAAGTATTACTGGGAAAGAAGTTAAGCTTACCCAAATTATACGTACAGGCTGGTTAATTTATGAATTTTTTTTTTTTTTTCCTCTAAGAGACTGGTTCGTTGTAGTTTGTTTTCATGTAATTTAACAAAATCTGACTTGTGCAATAGTGGCTCACCTTGCACTCAAGGGTATGTTTAGCTGCTGTGGCTATCCTGAAGCTATGTGCATGCTGGCTGGCTAGCTGCTGTTGCCAAGCTAATTCTGCCCTGGCCAAGTGCTATCTGCTTTCCCTTCGTTCACTAATGAGGCTGAAAACTGTCCACTGCCTGATTTTCATGGAACTTGTAGATATTTATATAAGATTGGCTTTTTATCATGCAGATTTCATGAAATGTATATATTCTAGAACTAGATTTTTTTAAAAAATATGAGGATAGATTCTTTTGCAAAATACAATAGAAGTTGAATGATCCCTGAATGCTGAAGTAGATTTTTTTCCTTTAAAATCAATTTATACAAGAAAGATTTGAAAGTGGCCTTGTTAGAATATATTTTGATTGTTTTGTCAGAACATTAAGCTAATCAGGTTCTGGATGACAACAGATTTTAATATTACATTTGTATTTGTAGTTTTAATACTTACGATCAAAACATGGTGTTTAAGCTCCCTTTTCTGGTTGTTGAGCGTGTGCAAAATGAATTCCTACTGTTCTCCGTTGTGCTGGGACTAAAATTTCCTTGTGATTTCTGAGGGAGATGAATTCTGTATAGAATTTTTTCAATTGCACATTCATCTCGGTATTTTATATTGGGTGTCATCTTCATTCTGGTTGCAACAAATAATAATCATCTGTGCTGCTGCGTTAGGAAGACGCATTGAGTTTTCAGAAATTAGAACAATTTTTATGCATATGTACACCTGTAAGCATAAAGTTGCACTAGGAAGAAAAATAGTTTCAGGATTTTGTTTGTTTTCAGAATACAAACTATTATCAACTGTTTTCAACCTCTATTTTTTTTTCCATTTAGAAACAAAGGAAGAATGGAGCCAACAAAGGTTCGTGAGTCATTATTTATTTTTGTTCTGCCAATCCAAATGTGCCTAAGTGCTTGGGAAACAGGAAGATGAAATCCCTGCCCTGAGTAGTGTCCATCTGCTATGGGCAAGAGGCAAGGAAAGACTGTACTGGTAGATCACTCAGTGTAGTGGTCATTGATTACTTTTTGAGGGCTTTCTATTTCTGTAGAGACTTAAAAATATATATATTTTGGGAAAGGGGGGAGAGGGGGCCAGAGGTGGCAGTGTTTGCCAGGGTTGAAATTAGAAGTGTAGCAGGAAAGGACACTGTTAATAAAGGAAAAGCTGATAAAAGCAGAATGGGAGTGACTGACTTGAACAGCTGATGGATTTTGAAGTGTATGGGAAGATATAAATCTAGTGAATATTGTTGATGCTCTGTCAATTCTGAATTAAGTGAAGTTTGCCAATTACAGGCCAGATTCCAAAATGGTGGAAGTGGTTATCTGGTAAAAAAAAAAAAAAAAAAAAAAAAAAAAAAAAAAAAAAAAAAAAAAACACCACATAATAACAACAATGACCTTATGTTCATGCTCTAAAGAATGTCTATTGCTAACAAAGCCAAAGGTTTAAGTAAATGTTACTTTTAAATATTGTAAAGATAGATTTATCTTCTGTTTGGCATTGGAAGTGAAATAAAAGCTTAATTTTCTTGCTGGTAAATGGGAAGAGATAAAAATTTCTTAATGTGAATGGGTGAGACATTTAAAACCCAGGCTGCTCATTGAATTGTAATATATGAAGGTTTCTCCTGTGTCCTGCCTCTTATTTGTTTAGCACGTTATTCATTTTATTCACCTAACTGTATTCAGTATAAACTATGTAGTACTCATGAGACATTACAAATCTGATTTTTTCCAGGGACTGACAAAATCCCCACATGTACATTGTAAATCTTACCCCTGTAGCAGAGTCATGCCCAGTTAATGGAGGTGTTATATGAATGACTAATGACCAGACTTGTGAATAGCTGCTGGCAAAACGTGGAAAGCTATTTACTTAAATATTAAGACATGTACGCTCCCTCCGCTCCTCCCCCAGATGTTGTAATTATAGCAGCTTTCCTAGTGTGGTGTCGCAGTGATTAGCTTCATATTTGCTAAGGCACTTGAGAACTGCTTCTATAAATCTCACTAAAACCATAAATGAGTGAATGGTAATTCCTGTTGACATTTGCACCTGGCTTATTTTAAACCTCTTTTAAATCCTTCTGGATGTCTATCTTTACCTCTTTAAAATACTCACCAGTTCAAAATCTACCTTTTACAACAGATGTAGGTTTTAGAAATTCCATCTGTAAAGGGCTTTCTTCTGTTGATTATTGCTGAGGAGCAGGGGCCTTCTTCAGCTGAGATCTGTACTTTTATTATTTCATCAGTTTTGAGATGTGTTCCCTCTTTCTGGAGAGTCAGAAGTGGTTGTCTTTGTTTAGGGAAGAAAAAGAAAATGTACACCAATACAGTAATATGAATATAATAACATATAAACAATGTAAACAGTGTTACTGTTCGCTAGCAGTGGCTGTGGTTTTCATCCTGTAGTACAACAGGACTCCAAACAAAGCTCGCTACCTCAAAGAATTCTGTGTGGTTTTACAATATGAAACAAGTGGAATAAAGCAAAAAGACGACAAAGTAGCAAAGAGGTGGCCCATGCCTTGCCTTACTCCCTCAGAATGATGATAAAGCGTTGAGAAAATTGGCAGCGCTTTTATCTCAGAGGCTGTGCTCTGCTGTACATGACCATGAGCTGTGCTGCATGTATCAGTCTGTCTTGATGAGAGAGGCAACTCCTCTGTGAAAAAGCACTGCCGAGTGTCTTTGAGGAGATGAATGTGATTAAACTTGATGGATGTAATCCAGTCTCTTACTAGGGAACTGAAGAAAGATTAAAGAGTCGACGATATTATAAAAACTAATCCAATGTAATTTACCTTCTGCCACAGTCCAAATGAGTAGTTTTGCCTTATTCCTCAAGGATTTCTATATGTGTTTCTTGATAGAGGGTTATTTTACTACATATTCACCTGTTTAGAAAACTGTTCATTTTTTTCCTATTTAGAATGGATAGGAGCTGAACTTCTAATTTATCTCAGCCTAGAAACTAGTGCCGATGTGCAATGAAGTAGAAGGGCTACATGCCACACTTTAACTTCAAGATAATATGTGCAAGAGTCTCTATTAACCTCCCGTAAACTCTGGATGCTTCTTTAACATCATGGTTTCTGGCTTAAGGAAACCTTAAAGAACTTGGAACTTTCTTATCAAACCATCAGATGACTGTCTCCTTGCAACATGTAGCCAAAGGAAAGGCATCTGAGACACACCCTTCGTGCTCTAAAAGAGGAAGCTGCTGACAGGGAGTTCTTAGGTTCAGCCCTGCAACCCCATAAGAGACTCTGAAGCTGAAATAGCTTTTGCTAGCTGTGGTGTGTAAGCTCTCACTGAAGACTGCTGTGGTACTTGAGGACTGGAGGAAAGCAAACATGCTATTTTTTTTTAATTAGGAGGACATTTCATTTATTTATCTTATTGAGAAAGCTGTGTTGAAAGTGCAGTGTTAAGTAGACGGGTTTCTGTGACATTTTAATAAGCTGTAAGCTCTAAATGCAAGTTTTTATGCTTTCAGTTTTAGTGTGCGTAGTTTTCAGCTATATACATGCCCTATTACTCAGGTAGTTCCTGAGCTTATATTAACCATCTGTCCTTCTCTTTTTGTGTATTTTGTAGCAGTCAGTCATGAATAGTGTTACACGCTCCATAGGAAGCTTGTAAGTTTATGTCAGCAGAACATGTGCTTCTCGCACTTTCTGAAAATGTTGTTCCAGAGAATGGGTTCTGGTCAGTTAAAAGACACATGGGAGCTACTTGTTCTCCCCCTCCTTATTTCCTTTTGTTCATCTAGGTTTGTGCAACTGTGATCATCAGGAAGCTCAGCTCTTTAATTGGACTCTTCCAAGGTTGCTGGGCAGGTTTTTACTCCTCCTTCCTTCCTCATCTCAGGGGAACAAGGTAAAAAACAAACAAACAAAAAAAAAAAAAAAAAAAAAGGAAGAAAAGAACAGAAAGCTAAGTGTTCTTTTTCTGGGACCTTAGGCTCAGTTAGCATTAAAGATGGCTTGTGATTCACTTTGTCATCCACTCGTGGAGATAGATGAGTGTACAAGAATGGGAACAAGATAAATGTGTGAGAAAACAGTTCAGGCAAAGAGCTAATGGTGTGTGCTGCTCACTTTTGATGTGGGTTTTTCTTTTTAACTCTGAAAGTCTAGGTATGTCCAAAAGGTGAGGGAAGGCAGAAAACTGTTTCTGCTCCCAGTTGTTTCAGTAAGGCTTACGCAGCCAGTTATACAGTCTGCTGAAGAGAGGCACTGTTTAATTTCTTTTTTAACTGAATGTGAATTGTGCCAGGTTGCTAATTTGCTAGTCCTTACAACCCTGATTTTTTTTTTATAGGCTGGCACTCAAATAAAAAATCAGGCATTTTATGTGTGTATATGCATACATGTGTGCCACCATGCCCTGACCAAACTATAACAATGACATAGGTTTCAGAGAAACCTGATGAATCAGATCTATCTACTTTGTCTGCTTCATCTGCCATTCAGTGTGTTTGGCTACACTCTTAATGAAATCCCTACAGGCTTTTTCTATGGTTCCTCAGTGTTCATCAGTGCTATTTTTCTAGTGGCCTGCCACAGAAAATTTTCATGCTTTTCTATCCAAATCAATGTTTTAATCCATGGATCTTACCAGTACTTGTTACAGGAGGATAATATTCTATTTAGAACTGAAATATATTTTATTACAGAAAAATATTTTCTTTCCAGGTAATTGTTCAGGAGTAACTTTTCTTTCTCCATAGTACCCTTATTTAGATGCAATTTTAATTTTCAAGTACGACAAGCCTATACAAATTGCTTCTTTCTACATGGAGTTAGTACTACTTAATTACATAGAATGGCACTGCAGCTCATTAAAAAATCATGCATGGCTTTCAAAAATAATTTAGCTGTAAATCTGCCTCCCAGAGTTGCTTGAAAAGAGCATTTTGCAGGCTGGCACCCCCTTTGCTAGCCATCAGGAACAGCATGGAGTGAAGACAGCACCTCATCTGTCGCCACTGGAATACCTAGTTTCGAGGGCAGGCATGAACTGGTGGAGATTTGCATTTCGTGACACGTACATAAAAGCATGAGTATTGCAGTTTTGTTTTAGTCCTGTTTGGGAGCTGATGGAATAAAATTCTCTTGTGCTGTCCTTTAACACGTGTGCTCCTAGTATCACCCAAACAGACTTCAATTCTGAAGATGTTAAATTACACCATTTTGTAGTCGCGGTCGACTGAAAAAATGTTCTGAGAGTCTCAGGTCTCAATTTTCATACTGAAAGATTTAAATAACAAAGGCCAAGAAATCCACTGCATTTGTGCTTTGCTGTAGAAGAAAGGCACAAAAATGAGAAAGTGTATTGAAGAGTCTAAAAGGCACGGCTAAAATAATTGTAGTCTTGAAAGTGGTGTGAATGAGACTGTGCTGGAAGCACAAAGCCAGTACTTGCCATCTATTTGTAGGGTTTGAAAATGGATGAAAGCAAGTCAGTATGGTAATGGTGATTGCTGGGGACAAGAAAGTATCATTCAAAAAGCTGAAATTGTGCTAAAATTTCATAGTAAGAACTCAAAACGACCTTTAGCCGTGGCTGATTAAAAGTAAAAGCACAACTGGGCAAGCCTAATACTGACTTTGAGAAACAGATGGAGGCCTGAGTAGGCATGGACTCATGGACTCTTCAACCTGGTACAGAGACAGTGGAGGTGAGATATGATAGAAAGCTGCAGAATCACGCATGGCACAGAGAAGATTGATAGCCAGTGGTGGTGTTTTTTTTTTTTTTTTTTTTTTTTTTCTCCTTCACTCTTTCAGTGTAAAATTTTGGGGGCATTTAGAATAACTGCAGTCTGAGAAACAAAGTTGTTCCTTGTATAAGAGACACTTTAGTACATCATTGCCAAGGAAACATTTTGGATGAAAGTTGACGTGGGCTGAAGGAGTGACTGGAGAGGTTTGTAGATACGACTTCTGAGTGTTACTGAATTCATGGAAACTGCAGGGAATAACCTGAACTGAAAATAATTGGAGGCTATGGAATTGCTGAGGGGGAATATCCTGTGTACTTGTGCTGTATCTGCTCAGGAACCTGCTAATGGCCACTGTTAGTGGAAGGAGGATACCGAGGGAGCAGGTTAGCCCTTTATGGAGATCTATATGATCTACCTTTATTTTCTTCCTCCTTCTGATTTATGAGTTAAATTAAGATGTCTTTATGTAATACCACTGCAAATTCTGGCTTGAAAGTTGCAAGATAGCCTCATAAACATCGAGGATTCAGAATTATGCCTTCACAATTTGTCAGCATGTTGGCAGCAGTCTGTTGTGTGGTGTGAAATGCTGAGAGACACGAACCATGCCGACTAGAAGCAGCATGCAGAAGAGTCAAACAACTCTGTAGTTGTGTGTTTTAGTTGTAGCTGAGGTATTTTTAATCTCTCCTTATTTTACCCCCATACTGCTAAATTGAAATACAGGTACACAAAGCAGTCTAGCATTAGCCTACCCCTTTTTAGAGGCCGTGGACTCATGTAAAGAAAAGAAAGGCCTTTCTCTAACAAGCATGTGAGTTGCTTTCCTGATAGAGGCACTGATGTTGATGGCTTAAATTGCAGGGGAAAGTGGTGAATGATAGAGAAATGACTGTTTACCTTGTATTACGGTAAGGGTGAGTTACTCTGGAAATAACATACTTGGAACAGAGGCCCTTTAGTAGCTTAAAGAAACAAAAAAGGACTGAAGAAACAATGTTTTAAAATGTGATGTCTAATGGCTTTGTTCTCACATTGTCTCCCCAGGAGTCTTATGATCACTTTCTTTTGGATATTCCTGTCACCAGAGAGCAGATGAACCGCTATCGAGCTGCAGCGGAGACTGCTCAAAGTGAACTTGCAGCACTTTCAGTGAAGTATGATTGTGCCCAATCAGAGGTATATTTTAAAATATCTCCAAATACTTCTCCACATCTGAAGATTTTCTACGGTATCTTTCTGCTGAGAATAGAAAGTTTGCAGAAAGTCTACAGATTTTTGGTTTGGTTGCAAACCTTTTGTTTCTTATAATATTCCTTTTTATTCTTTTTACAGGTCCAATGTGATTTTTACTCTGATTAATTCTGTACTCAAGAAGTATAAGTTTATATTTTCAAGATTTGAACCAGTCTAGCATTTTATCATCATCATGCAATACTAAATACAATATTTTGTAATTAAATCTGAAAGTTAATATTTTGAAATTGTGGTTGAGTAAAAGGTCTGATAGATGTCCTCCTGTTGTTGCTAGTAACTTTAGAGATAACTGCCCATTCTCACCCATTTCTCCAATTTATTTGATTTATGGCTCCCAAAATTTGCATTGCTTGCATCACCAGTGAAGTTGTGTTTGAGCTAGTGAGGTTGATTTTAACTGGAGAACATATATGCATCCTTTTCTGCTGTCTCTGTTGTGTGGATGGTAGTTTTCAGGAGGATAATTTTCAGAGTTTCTGTATTTTCACGCTTAATGTTTTTAATTTATGACCAAATAAGGTTGATTTGATCTATTGCAGCAGTGCAGGTGGTGGTCAGTTTCAAAATCGATATTTGCCTCTAAGAGCAATGAAAAAGTTCATATATTTATCTCCATAGATTTATGTGTATGTATAAGTAAGTATACATAGTACAGTATAGTACGTAAGTATACATAGATACATAATTGATAGAGACGTGAACATTCATCCAAGTAGTTCTTTAAACGTCTGTACACTTTACAAATGTGTACTTCTCTTGACCTCTGTAAAGTGCTTTGAGAGACACTTGCATAGCTTCTGAACCTTAAAAAAGAGTCAATGAAATAAAATAAAATTTATTTTGTTGTAGATAGCTGAATATGGGAAACAGGAAGAACATGTAATATTGTAGAAGAATGAATTGTTTATTCAGTATCCAGTCAGAACTACAGGGATGAGTGTCTATCAGCTGAGCTTGAATTCGACCAGTTGATCCTGAAATTACTGCAGAGATCCTTTACAGTTAATTGTTATCGAGGATCAGTACTCTAAATTTCTTCTTTGTAAAGTTGTACAGAATTCCATGTTCTCATAGACAGATTTTTTTCTTTTTTTACTGGAAATCTCGAATGGCTTTATTGCCAGCATGACCAACTGATTTATAGAATCTTTCAGCGCTGTTCTTGCAAAACAGAAGAATACTCAAGAAAGCAGCTGTTCATACTCTTCTTAATAAAGACCTTCATGACCCAGTTGAGGTCAGAGCCCAGTTATGCTGAGCACTCTTAAAATTCATAATATGGGATTATTCTTGTTTTTTTCTGCTATTGGAACTGACCACAAAGGCAATAGACAGAGGAAAAAATATCACATTTTGCAGATGGAGAGTTGAACCACAGAGAAAATTTTAAGGTTATGAACACTTTAAGCTACCATAACTTGGTTTAACTGCCAAACAAAGCAATCCTGTTGTTCCTTCAGCTGCTTGTTTCCTTTCCCACACTGTCCTATCCCTTGCCTTGGCACAAATGTCTTTGTCTTTTATGGTGTGCTGGACTGTGGAACGGATCCAGCTGAAAGATAAAGCCTTTCCTTCTGGGTCCTTTTTTGAGCCGGATCAGTTTCCTGATCTATTTCACCTCATCGCCATAGGAGTATTTCTGCTAGTGCAAAGAAGAGGGTGGAGTATGGACATGAAGCCTATGAGACTGGGAAAGGATGGAGCTGCTTTTCTCAAAATCAGTGCTGGTTTATGTCAGCTCCAGAGGCAGTGGCTGTTCAGGTGGCTCACCAGCCTCCTGGAATTTCACTCTGAGTATCTTAGGTTTGGTTGCACCAGAAGCTCCTGGTAGAACCATGAATTTTCTGACCTGCTATATTGCAGCTTGATGTCTTAAATATTGACTGATGCTTGCCACAAGTTAAAAGCCATGCTGCTTACAGCTGGAATTGTCAGGAAAGCTGAAACAATCCTTAACACAAAAAGTTTTGCTTTAAATCATATGTTGCTTTTAACAAAGTAAAATAGTTGAATTGAAATTTTGTGTGTGCCTGGTACATCTGCCAATCTTTTGCAATCTTTTACATCTGCTCAATCTTTTGCAGAAGTTTGTAGCATAAATAATTCAATGGAAAATGGTACTTTAACAAAAAGAGAGGGAAAGGTAAAGAAAAATGAATGAACTCCATGAACTGCTGGGAAGTTCTAACATCTCTGGATCAGGTTCTTAACATTTGGCAGTAATCTCCCTCCTCCTCCTTACAAGTCTCTCTTACTGTTTCTGTGTCAATCCAGCTACGTTTAATTGAGTCATCTGACCAAAAAATAACTCTTTGCATAAGCTGGAAAGAGGTTACCTTAAAGCACAAATCTCCAGAAACTTCTTTGCCTCTGAATATGATAATCATCAAAAAGTTCCACTCTCATAAAACAGGATACTTTGCTATTCCATCTCCCCACAGCTATACGTTATTTGTGGAATTGAGCAGGGAGGACGCAGGCAAAAAAGAGGGAATGGTGGTGTTAATAATAACTATTGTAAGGCAGCTGCATAAGGGAGGTGAGTTAAGGCTGTGTGTGAGAAGTAATGTGGGTATTTCCTAATTCTGTATTTGTAAGCAAATTTATCTTCCAGGCAGAGAGATTATATCAAGTTGTATTATACAACATAAGCTTTTTTTCCCCTATTATTTTATTTTAGTAATATAAAATAAGATTGTCTCCCTCCACTGAGTTTCACAGTGATAGAAGACTGTCTTCTCACAAGTCTGTGTTTCTTGTCACGTTATTGTACTTTTAATGCAGTCAAACATTTTAGTCTGCACAAAATTGTTTTTCCTTTTTAATTAATTTTCTCATTTTCTGTTTATAGCTTCTAGAACTCAGGTCCAGGATGGTTTCTAAGGAAGCCTCTTATCAAGAGCTGAAGGCTGAAGCTGAAAGCTACAAGGAAAACAATGCTAGACAGGCATCTCTTCTCCTGTCTTTGCAAACCCGAGTTCAAGAGACAGAGGACGAGTCCAGTGTGCTTGCCACTTCTAAAAAACAGGCTGAGCTGACAGCTCAGGCAGCATTCAAGGAAAACTGTGAGCTGAAGGAGAAACTTCATGAGCAAAATGCCAAACTTAAGTAAGATTCATGTGAGATGAGAAATGTTTTTTGATGACAGAAAGCTTCAACTGTCAACAGAAAAATAAGTTGTTGGGCAGACTTTACAACAGAATTCAGATCTGCAGTTACGTTTTGTAAAACAATTGTACCTGAGTGTGTGGAAGGTATTGAAACTTGTATTTTGGTTTGAATTGTTAGACCATAAATGGAGTTTTAAGAGCTGTGTCCTTTGGAGAAGAAATCACTATAATGAGTCAGCTTGGTGTAACCACAATATTTACCACCCTCCCCCCAAATAAAAAAAAAGGATAAGGAATTGGCTCAATGGCCACACCCAGAGAGCAGTGGTCAATGGTTCTATGTCCAGGTGGAGACCAATGACAAGCCATGTCCCTCAGGAGTCTGTCTTGGGACCAGTGCTTTTCACTCTCTTCATCAGTGACATAGATGATGGGATTGAGTGCATCATCAGCAAGTTTGCAGATGACAACAAGCTGAGAGGTGCAGTTGATACGATAGAAGGAAGAGATGCCATCCAGAAGGACCTGGACAGGCTGGAGAAGTGAGCCCATGTGAACCGCATGAGGTTCAACAAGTCCAAGTGCGAGGTGCTGCACCTGGGTGGTGGCAGTCCTGGACAGGAGTACAGCCTGGTAGAAGAACTCATTGAGAGCAGCCCCGCAGAGAAGGACTTGGGGGTTCTGGTGGATGAAGGGCGTAACATGAGCCAGCAGTGTGCACTTGCAGCCCAGAAGGCCAACTGCATCCTGGGCTGTGTCAACAGAGGAGTGGCTAGCAGGTGGAGGGAGGTGATTTTTCCCCTCTGTTCTGCCCTTGTGAAGCCCCACCTGGAGTGCTGCATTCAGGTCTGGGGCCCCAGCACAAGAAAGATGTGGAGCTGATAGTGGGTCCAGTGGAGGGCTACAAAGATTGTCAAGGAGCTGGAGCCCCCATCTTATGAAGAAAGGCTGAGAGAGTTGGGGATGTTCAGCCTGGAGAAGAAAAAGGCACCGGGGAGACCTCATTGTGGCTTTACAGTACTTAAAGGGGTCTTATAAAAAAGATAGAGAGTGACTCTTTACTCAGGTAGATAAAGATAGGACAAGGGGGAATGATCTTAAACTAAAAGAGATTTATTTTTTTAAAAAAAAAAAAAAAGATAAAGAGATTTATTTAAACTAAAAAAAGATTTATACTAGACATTAGGAGGAAGTTCTACACTGTAAGGGTGCTGAGACACATGAACAGGTTGGCAGAGAAGTTGTGGATGTCCCATCCCTGGAGGTTTTCAAGGCCAGGCTGGATGGGGTCTTGGCCAACCTGATCTAGTGGGTGGCATCCCTGCCTATGGCAGGGGGTATGAGTTAGATGATCTTTGAGGTCCCTTCCAACCCGAGCCATTCTATGATTCTTTCTTAATGGATTTTTCACCATTACAAGGCTAATATCTGTGTCTATCTTGATACTGTCTAATTAAAAGCAAGACAAGCGTTACCAGATATATGTAATTCTCAAATCAGTATTTTTGCACAGCTCTTTCAGGCTCTGTGAGTTAGAAGTGGATAATTAAGTTATTTTAGTATCTGGAGAAATCCATTGCAGTACACTTGTCTGTTATGAGCTGGATTGCTAAAAGAACCTGCCTGGGGAGTGCTAGTGTTCATTGATGGGGTTTTTAGATACAATCCCAATATAAGCAAGGGATAGTAAAGGAGAAAGTGTATTATACATCCTAGCAACATAGAAAACATCACAGTCTCTGAGATAATGGTTGTTAAGATTCTTTAAAATGCTACTTTTGCAAAAAGAGAAAGAAGGGCCTCCTATCCTGTTTACTTCACTTGGTAGGAGAAATCTGCCAAAATACCGTGCATCAGAGTTAGCCTATTGTTACAGGGATATGGTAAGTTTTATGTGGTATAAATCTGTGCTGTTGCTCCCACTGTGGTCCTGTCTTTTAGCTAGCTGCTCTGTTTTGCTCATGTTACATGTGTCAGTACTTCCATTTGTGTTGCTGCATGGTGGTCAGGGACCAGGGATCTGCTCCAAGAGAAAAGTGAGCAAAATAAAAAGTTCAATTTGCAGCTCTGACAATCCCAGATCCAGTTAGCTGTGTACCTGCCTGGACCACTAGACGGTTGGCAAAAGGAAAGGGACAAAGGGAAGTGAACCTGCTGTTCTGGAAAAACAGCCATGTTGGATTAAACTGATTATGAATCTAAGGTACATGCTTTCAAAGCTTTTTCTCTTCCTCAGCTGGTGGTTACATATGCCCCTTAATACTAATCAATGTGTTGACTCAGTAGTGAACTTGCTTAGTCTGACCACCTTAGTAGAACATGACTGTTCATAACTAGTTATTCAAGATTTTAATTGAAAACCACTGATAAAAGGGAAGAGCAAGCCAGTAGGCATGAAATGCTCACTTACATTGTATACCAAGGGATCCAGTCAAAAATATTTAATGCATTCTGTGATTGGTTTCCAAGATGTATATCTCCCCTATTAAAAATGGTACTTTTCTATTCAACGTGTCTATTGCCAAAGTATTTTTAGAACCTGAGCTGTGAAGAGCATTTTTTTTTTCTCCCATTCTCTTTGCTCATTAGTTCTGAAGAGCTAGCAAAACTGTGAAAGAGCTGTGTTCCACTTTTTGTACCTGAATGCCTATTATCTAAGTGCTGACACCTTTATGGCTGTACTAGAGGTAATTAGGTTATTCGTCGGGTTGTCAAGTATATGCTTTGTTCTTCCAGTTGTTTATTTTTAGCAGCAGTCATGGTTCTGTGGGTGATGCACCTTACTTTCAGAGCCATAGAATAATTTGCATGATCAGCAGTCAATCTAATACAATATTCTAATGTATATGTGTGCATGTATGGCATTTCTGGGTTTTCATACCTTTTCACTGCTGATGTATCCCTCCTCAGGAGAGCAGTTTAGTAACCACCTCACAGCGTAGTTTTGCTGGGGTAATGGAGGAGAATGCCAGTTGCCTGGAGGTGAGAAAGCTGCGAGGTGCTTGTTTTCTGAGGGCCAGAGTGTGCTTTGCAGAAAGCAAAGCTCTCATGGTTCACCGTGGGTGCTGTGCAGTATTACACAGAGTTCTCTGCATCCTGTGCAGAGCAGTAATTAATGTTTTCCATTCCTCTTTGTTCTCCTCTCTTCCCCTTCGAAGCATTGACAACAACTGTGCCTTCCCCTCTCCTAAGGTTCCATCCTGAAGTTTTCCAGGACTGTCTTACAGCAATCTAATGGACATTTAATGGATTGCCTTCGCACTGTGCATTTTCTATAGGTGGCTCACGCTGCTTTTATGAAATTGATTATGAAGTGTGCTCTGTGCCTGTTTGATTGCCATCCTAGAGAGGAAGAAATCAGAAATGGAGAAGAATGAGCCCAGAAATGGCTAGCGTGCCCACCTTGAAAAGTTAGAACAGTGCTGTGCTCTCATGACCAAATATTTAACAATTTCAATAACCTACTTGCCCTAGACAGCTGTTAGGTGATATCTCACATCTCATTTAATCCAGTGTTCAAATCTTTGTGAAGACTTTTCTTTAGAAAGGATTTTTTTGTTGTTGTTATTTCTTATCTGGAAGCTCAATAGATTTGTCTATTGCACTGAGTGTATTTTTACCACTGAGTACCTTTTCTGTGGGTTTTATCAGAGAATGAATCCAAACTGAGAATTGTCAATGCAGTTTCTGTGCTGTATGGTAACGTTATATCCAATCTCTGCATGCTGTTGGGATTAGCTATGGACAGCTTGTTAGCAGTTCCTTTCTGCAGCATCAGTTGACAAGCGTACTGAGACTGGTGTACCATGAGTATAAACTGCTCCTCCTTCTAATAAGATACGCCAAAGTAGTTTTGGAGTTGATGTTTGGATTAAATGAATAGTCATTTTGAGCTTTGTTTGGGGGATTATTTTTGTTATTCACTCTCTTTGTAGTTTTTCAGGAGTGATGCTCAGTGTTAGGGCATCATGAGCAAGATTTAGACCTACACATTTGCTATCTGTGCAGGCTATGGCAATGCATGCTTCTCACACATGGATTTGTTCCTGGCAACGGGAAGGGTGTTAACATATTTAGGCCACTCTGCTGTTTGTTCATTCTTACAGAGAACACTTACAAACTGATACCTGCTGTTCATATTGCTACCTTTAGCGATAGGACTGACAGGTGTTTCACATGAGGTGCCTATCTGTATGGTAGGCATCTTTTGAAAGCAATGAAATTGACAAAAAGCTTCCTTTTCTGCATAATATTGTGGTAATCCCTTGATTTTTATGTATTTATTTATTTATTAAATGGATGCCTTTAATCTGAATCCAGGCTTCTCTTTCCCCTGTTTTTTGAGCAGCGCTGTTGGTTTCGTTAGAGAGGGATGCTAAGTGCTTTTATATATTTTTACTGTAATTGGATCACTCTTCCCCCTTACTTTTCCGAAGCTTTTACGTGCAGCCTCCATTTTGAATATCCTGAGGACAGAGTTCATTGATGCTACCTAGTTCTTGCATTTCATTGAAATTTTGTGCTGAGAATGTGGTTGGGATTGTAGAAGATTCTTTAAAGTGCAATCAAAAGCAAAGATGAAGTGTTCACACATAAGGTGACTAACAAAATCATATATATTAAACGATATGTAGAGAGAACAACATTACATATGTAACTTTCAAAATTCATTTTCCAGTATGCAGAAGCTAACAATTATTTTGGGATAATATCCCTTGCCTAGAATTCTGTTTCAGGGAACTTTTATCCTGATGTGTTTTTTTGTTTGTTTTGTTGAATTAGTAAATATTTGAGTGAGTGTGAAGAAAGCAAGACACAAGCTTCTAAGATCAGCAGAAAGTATGAAGAGCTCCTTTCACAGCTTTCTGAATTCTTGGACACAGACATCAGAGAGAAAGAGAAACCACAGGAACATTTAATGTCAAAGGTGATTATGTGTTAGCAAGGGTTTTCTAATATGCTTGGGCAAGACTTATTAAAATCTTTTACTGTGTTTTAGGAATATCCACAGGAGTAACAAAGTTAGGTTAATTCATAAAAACAAAACAAGCAGACAAAAAACAAAACAAAACTGTTTTGACAAAATGACTTTGTCCTTCTATATAGAAAACTAGTAGAAGAATATTTGTTTATCAACAAAAAAACAACAAACAAAACAAGTGATAAAGACAGGAATTTTTGTGTTAAATAATGATTTGCAGAGTGGTATCATTTAAGACAGGTTTTTCATATTGGCCTGATTTTCAAAGGTGTTGAACAGTAATTGACTTCAGTGAACTCAGTCTTATTTGCATACATATTTTATCAGCCTATAGTTTCCAAGTACAACCTTGATATGGTTGAAAGCTTTCCTGAAAACATTAGCAATGGGCATCACAAGATGACGTGTAAATTCTACCACTTGTATTCAATATTTATCTCAATCTGACGTACCATTAAATAGAAATATCTGAAATGGCATTTGCTAAAACAAACTTAACTGTGCCCTGTGTAACTGTTAACTGTGTAATAAAATGCTATGAATCAATAGAGGGTGTATTTGAAACTTAAGCATAAAAAATTATTATCTCCCCTCAGAATATTCCTGAAGTACTGAATGCAGAACATCCACTTAGGAAAGGAAAATTGTTTGTGTACTCTTTCAACCTTTTTAGAGGCTGCTGAAGGGCACTTTATCCTAATTTTATGCATTCTTCTTATGTAGTGTCTAGTCTTCTGTATCCCCACTTTTCTTCACTTGGGAGCACACTTGGTATTTTGGGAATTTCTCTTTTGTTATATTCATACTATAACTGTCCTGGCTATAAGGAAACCTTAATAAAATAAGATGATCTAAGTAGGTGTCACAATGTTTTCTTACAGTCCTTGCCCTCATAATATTACAAGCATATTGAAATTGCAACAGATACATGTAACAGAACTTGGCTAGTTGTCATTGGAGGCTAAGATACTTGCATTAAGCTGTACCTCTTACGTGCTTTAAATTACGCAAATAAACATTTATTTATTTATTTATTTTAAGTATACATCGGCTCTTTTTTTTTCCTTTCCTTCCTAAAAATTAATAGATCTAGTTGGGAAATCTAGCTTGCACTGAAAATTGTGTCCATTAGGAAAACTTAGCTACCAGTCAGGGTACATTTTTTCCTAATGCAGTCTTTGAAGCACTCACACTTATCTACTCCCTACTTGGAAACAACGTAATGTACCAAAACAGCACCATAATCTTACTGGAAATACTCCTTTTTCCAAGGTGCCGGCTGTTCCGCAGAGCAGCCCACCAGGTATTTGGCCCTGCTCTTGAATACGCTCATAAAATAGCTATTACTAACTCAAATCTTCCTTTGCCTAAAAAGTTTCAAGCATAAAATCAGCTTTCAGTTTGTCGTTCCAAATGAGAGGTATAAATCTTAACTAGCCCAACCAAAACAGTCTGCTTTTCACATGAAGATAGTTATATGATCTGTTTTCGTTTTGAGACCTGCTTTATGTCAGCTGCAGATACTCAAAAGTGCCAGTAGCTCTTCACCTCTTTAGTAGATCATAGAGATTGTGTGGGAGTAAATCTGAACCACATTGCATTAAGATGTGGGTTTCTGGTGGGAATAAGGTTCTCATTTTAATTGACTTTCTACTCGTTTAGAAAGGAGTAATAGAATGCAATTATAAATCTGGCCTAGGGGTCCCAGAAACAGCATGCCTGTATTAGGATGATTAGGAGCTGTAGACTGGGATGAATAAACATCATTGTTAAATGTTTAAAAAATGTTTCCGCTATTTGAATTCTCTCTCTAGGTCTGTGAAATATGTAAAGAAAATCTGGCACTAAAAGGTCAGGTTGCTGCTCTTCAAGAAGCTATTGATGGCCATGAGATGGAGTCCAAGGCTAGCAGAGAAACTATCATGAGGCTTGTTTCAGAAGCAACCAAAGAGCAGAAAAAGGCAGCAGGATACTATCAAGACATGGAAAAATGTAGTAAGGTACATAACTGAATCATGCATATGTTTGTCTAGTTTTCATTTTTAATTTTAATTTCTCAAAATTTCAAATCAATTTTGGATAGGAGTTGCATGAGAAAAAGTACTTCTGAAAGACTTTCACTAATGAGGATCTTTAGTAAAAAACAAGAGGTTATTCTAAGGTTATTCTCAGCTTTTTGAAATCTTAAGATATATGGAAATTAAACAATAACTGTGCAAGATAGAACTGATTTAGATTTGATGTCTTCTGATGATGCTTGCAAATTGATATTTTTGCTCCCTTCATATTGTAGCCTTTGCTGCTTGCACAAACATTTAATTAAGCAGGAGTTTTTCTAAAGCATTGTAAAAGTGTGAATATAACTGAGGCACAAACATGGAAAAATGGAAAAATTGCTTGTTTAAATAATACTCATGTGATGTTGCAAGTTTTCTGATGATTCTGTTACTCAGATCCTTCAAAAATTCTAATGAGAATGAAAGGAATTAGTAGAATCCTATTTTATTCTTTCTTTTCCTCTTAAGGTCTGGAAATAAAGTGTCTTGGCTTTCAGACACACCAGATTATCTTGTTTCACTGCATAATAATATCCAGTATTTCATAAGTACTCAGTTGACTCATACCCGAAATGTTGTAGGCAGTAGGTTGTCTCTTGCAGAAAAGTACAACTTTACTGTGGAGAACCTGTAGAGGCAAAATGTTCAGCAGGAAGGATGGTGAAATGAGAACTGTAGGTGAAGTTGTAAGTCAAGTATTCACCAAATTCACCTAGGTACAATTTGGAAATAAAAAGATATGATTTAAGGATTTAAGTACTCCAAGAGAGCTTGCCGTAAGTCTTTGGTATATTGCAAAGAAAGAACAAAGTCAACTACTGCAGCAGTTTTCTTTATTACTTTGTACTTTGAGTGATAACTGCAAAAAGGAAGCAGTTTACTAAAACCATAATGAAAATTTCTAGCAGGTACTAGGGAAGTGTGGTTAAAGCTGATGGTCAGAACTAAAGAAAATAAGAAAATTAAACTGCCAAATGTGTAGTTGAGTTATGTGTAACTGACTGTTATGTTAATATACGTTAATGTTTTCTCCACCCCTCCAGGACTACTTTTGCCCTGAATGAATTATCACAATCATACACTTTAAAGGATAAAGTGTTCTGATTTTGTTGTAGGCAAAATACTTAGCAGATGAGAGAGCTGACAGCATGCTTTTAAGAAGAAAGAATTTGTTGTGGGGAAAATGAATGTTAAGTACCACAAGGGTCGTAAATTTTACTTACTGCTGAAAATGCTTCGTAACAACCTGTGTAAAATTTCCTAAGACTCAAATTGGAGTGAGGGTGAACCTGGACTGAAAACTTAACCATGCCTTTCTGAGAACTTTTTGTCCCTGTTCTTCAAGCATGTGTGTGAATAAGGAGAGAGAGGGTGGTGCGCCTGCCAGGTAAGCCAGAACCAGGAGACATTCTAAACAGAGATGAGGCTTCATTTATGATTTGTTTTGCAAGTTTGCTCTGAGTGCCAAAATATTTCAAAAGTTGAAACACTTGGATGAAAAATATTTTCCTGTTGTTATTGCGTGTATGCCAAATACATAATTTATTTAGCCCATTTTACAGAAACGTCTTGCTAAATTATCAGCATTGCCTTTCAAATGAAGTGTGTGCCATAATGGCTTATTTAGAGGTTGCAGATTCCTCCGGTGCTGTTTCAGTTTAGCTACTTAATTTTGCAGAGATTGAATAAATCTCCTGAGAAGGTTTTGTGTTCACAAAAGTATATTGAGACATTCAGTATTGAAAAAATAAGCAAAAACAAGGAATGTTTTTAAACTGCATACCTAAAGCAGGATATATAGCATCCCTTGTTCCTCTGGATGTTTTAGGTTACAAGAAGGGCATCCTTAGTGGTATAAAGTAGGTCTGACTTTGCACAGTTTAAATAAGCACATGAATAGAGTTGTGCATTGTTTTGTGTTCACTTGTGAAGGAAAAAAGCAGAAATCCATACTGTCACAGGTAATAAAGAAGTGTTTCTGTGCTAGCCAATACGTTGGCTATGTTTTGTATTACAAGATGGTGGCCACTTTGCCCCAGTCTCGTCTCAAAATTCTTCTTAATTACACGGGGACAGAACAGAACCTTTCTGTTCAGTAGTTCTGTCAGTTTTCTCTGACAAGCCTCAGTCTTAGTCCTGTTTATGCCTCCTTTCTGAACCATTTCCAGTTTTTCTTGCCAGGTGGTTCTTCGCTCCTTGTGATTTTTCTGTGCTCTCTCTCTTGATGAGCTGCCTCTCTTTATGCCCCAGGAAGAGGCAGCTAACTCATGGTGAAGTAAACAGATCACAGACTCTGAAATTCTTGATGAAGAAAATGCAAGCCAGGTTGGCTGCATTCAGATAATATTAGCACGATATAAAGTTAATACATGAGAGTTATTCAGAATGTTCTTTAGTAAATTGGATGCTCCAGGATTTGTTGAAGTCAGCTGGTTTCCATTGGAGCAACATTAGCAAGCAAACAATAATTTTACCAATTCCCATGTCAACCTCAGTGCATTACAACTATAGAACAGCAAACAAGAGAAAATAATATAATATCAAAATAAATTTAATTAGCAGTAGGTAGCCACCTACATTTTTTTTTTTTGTACTGTATTACTTTTGTTTCAGAATCCCACATTCCTGACTGAATATTGTGAGAAGGTGCTCCTGGAATTCTGTAAACATAACATAGAAGTTCTTTCTGACAGTGCTGGATATCACATTTGTGTTTCACAGAAAGTAATTTTTGAATTCTGCCCAGATTTCTAGACTGACTGGAATATCTGTTCGTTCTTTCTGTGTGCCCAGACAGTGATTATTTATTATGATAATCATTAATTACAGTATTATGACATTCTTTGAGAATGTCTGGCAGTCTCTTAAAAAAAAGAAGTCTCTAACCAAATTTCTTTCTAGTATTTAATAAATATCTACACAGTATTTATATAAGGAATAGAAGGTGCATGTAGTCTTTCAGATGAATTTGCCTTTCATATAGCATTGACACTGATGAGCCACAAGAACTGGTAAACTATCTTGTTCCTGTTTCTCATTTCCTCTGATGATTCATCCTGGAAGTATTTGTGATTCCTCTCAAGTGTTAATTTAAATATCTGTTTTGCAAATGTGTGCACCATGCAGTGTCTTCAAAAAACATATTTAGAATATTATCAATCAATTTTAATTAGTTCATATGTATCTGTATGTACTGCTGATGCAAAATTGATAATAAAAATGATTTTTTAATTATTAATGTATTAAATTGTTATTAGTTAAATCTAAGTAGTATGCAGTATAAAATTTTTAAATTGATTGTATGAAAACATAGTTAATTAAAAATAGGCTAATATAATTTAAGGAAATTGAGAAATTGAGTAAACAATAAACACTCATACATCTTTAATATACTCAAATACTTTGATTGTAGATGTGACCAAATTATTTTAGTTTTTGCTTTTCCCAATATATAATGACTTTCCCAGTTAGAACCTGGATTTTTTTTAATACATTTCTATTTGTTGTAAGAAGTCATTAAGAAAATGTATTTTATAGATAGGTTTCAGTAGACATCTCAAATATTTTCAGGTTGAATCATCAAGGAAGGTGGGAGATAAAAGCAATCTAGTTTAAAGTTCTTGTGGTATAGCAGTGGTAAATGGAGACACAGCTGGTGTAAGAATTCATCTGGAAAATACTGGCATTCTCTTTTATAACTTAGCATTCCTGTTAATGTAACTTTTTTTTTTTTTTTTTTTTTTTTTTTTTCTAAATATGTAACTGACTTAGTATATTGAGACCCTGATGCCCATTGAAGTGCCAGTATTAATAATGATGGTGTAAGTTCAAATATCCTTCTCTGGTCTGAAGACCCTCTCCAATTATTTAACTTAAATGCTGCACTCTTGGAAGACGTTCAAGCCAAAAATCCCAGAGTTTCCTCTGGATGGATAACAAGTGCCTCAGCATATGGTCATAGCAAGAAAGAAAATGGAGAAGATGGGCTTGTGGTTGTGGAAGGGGTTGTAGAGGGACAGATGCTAGTGAAGGACAGTAGTTATGTCGGAATCTGCTACCTTAGGCCAAATAACTGTTGTCTGTGCTGTGAGAGTGGCTAGTAGCTAGTGAGTATGTAAGCAAGCATGCAAAAGTACTTTTTGCCATATATCCATCCTCTCAGTTTCCTGATTCAAGGGTTGCATCTGTTCCCATGCTAACAGCTAACGTTACTACTATGCGAAACAATACGTATGTTTTGCATAAAATCTCATGAAAGTCCTTTAGAAAATGGTGCCGTCAGTGTTAGTGAATTTTTAGCAAAAATAAACAGTAATCCCTGCTGTTCTGTATGTGGAAAGCTATACAGCAAAATACAGGCAAGACTCTGGACACTGTGCAACTATCACTGTTAAAGATGCGTGAGTTCTCTGGAAAGAGCCTCAGCTGTTTCATGAGCTTTCAGGTCTGTACCCACCTTCTTATGGTGTAGCATTTCTCTTTATGAATCTTTATGCAGTATTTCACTTGATGACCCAAGTCCGTGAGTGCTTAAAAGACATCTGGATAATGCCCTCAATAAAATAAAAAGCTCAGTAAAATGGTTTAACTTTTGGTTAGCCCTGGAGTAGTCAGCAAGTTGGATCTTTGAAGGTCCCTTCTAACTGAACTATTCCATTCCATTCATCTAATTGGAAGTGAAATCTTGTGTCTTTTTTTCTCTAGGTTATTTGCTTTTCCTGTAGCAAGGCTTCATTTCATATTTCCATAAATCCCTGACTGAACGTGCCGTATTTTAAACTTCCAGTTATTTTAAAACCTGAGGAAAAAAAATATTTACAGTAAGCATAACAATGTTACTGTTACTAAAAGTGTCTTTGAATTTCTTTTCTTTTGTTCTACAAACGGTGGGGTCTTAACTCCACAGAAGTCAGTGAATTTCTTGTCACCAATTTAGGGAAAAATGTAGATGCACTTAAGAGTCTTTTAGGTGAAAAGCTGATATCCTATCATCTATGAAAATAGTTTTAAAACGAGCCAATTCTTTTATATTGCACCTATGAAAATAATTTTAAGATTTTGAAAACATGGCATGGCGTGTGAACCATTGAGATGATACATTTTAATAACTTCAATATCAATAATTTTGATAAATAACTAACTAAGGCACATCTATAGAGGCTTGCCTAGTGAATAACCTCCTCTGCGAAAAACTTTGCAACAGTTGACTGAATCAAGAGAGAATCCTTCCCTGTAACACCTTTGGTGCAGCTGCCTACCTCTTGCCTTGTACGTACTCCTTTAGGGAAGCACACCAGAGGTTTAGAGAGAGGTAATGAAAGCCAAGAGATTCCATCACTTTAGCCGCAGCCAAGATAATTGATGGGGCTGTGTAACACGGCTGGTGGGCAATAAAGCTGTGTGATGAGGTGGCTGTGGTCTGTGTGAAATGTGGTGAGGAAAGCTCTCCGTTTTAACATGAGCAGTTTCCTTTCCAGTGAGAAATTGCTTTAGGAGCAGCTACATGTGTAGGAAAAATGAAAGACAGAAATGAGTGGTGTTGGTTCCTGGAAGACTGTTAATGAAAGTTTCACAAGTCTTCAGAGGGCTCTGTGGAAAGAGAAGCCTTCATGCTATCATCTCTTCTGCCAGTATTTTGTGGCAAGACTTGGTCTTGCCGCAGAGCTTCTGAAACAACATTGTCAAACTTACAAGCACCTGTTTGACATGATTGTAGCATATAGATGGCCAAGTAAGTGTGGGTGGATGCTTTCTAGTATTGGAAGCCCACATGTTAAAAAAATATAAATCAAAATAAATTTGCTCATCAGTTTAAATTTGAGCAAAGCCATTCCGAAAGCTAAAAATGTATAACTCAGTACAAAAAGATTTTTTTTGCCTTTTTTTTTTTTTTTTTTTTTTTTCCTTTAGAAGTTAAGATGAAAGCTGGTGCTGGATATAAGCATCAATATTATTGTAATCTCATATGCAAAGCCACAATAATGGCTTTTAAATAGGGTGTGGCATACTTCTGTGGTGTCATACATGCAAAATAAGAGAAAAATGATCTTTCAGCCTGTTTTAATCAAGTATTTCAAAAGATTTCAATTTTTGCTGTTTATAACCATATAAGTTAGGTAAACGACCAATTAATTATTTGCATTTATTTAAAACCATAACAAAAAGCTATGGCATTTTTGGAATGTGAACCTGTTGTGACTTCTCTGAATCTGCTTCAGTTGAGGTGATGTGTTTTAGTTTTTATTTTTCTTTAGGAAGGGAGAACTATAGGAAGCAATTCATAGATCTGGAAAATTTGAATGGATTTGAAGTAGATAGTGTTGAGTCAGAAGTTCTTAACCAGCCTTGGGACCAATAAGTAGTGACTGATTTGACTAGTGTCCCCTTTCTTAAAAAGATTACTTGATGAAATGACAGAACAACAAATCTTCTATGTTGAAATCTTGAGAAATATGAAAAAAAAATAATATGTGTTAGGGATTTTTTATCTTTTTTTTAAAATCATTCACAGTAGATATAACTAGAATTCTTTGGAGGAGTCAGTTCATATGAGTAGACAGATATAATATTATGCATAAAGGAAGAACTGAATAGTTTTATAGGAAAAAAAACAATTACAAAATAATGGGCTCAGTTTATTGTAATTACTCTAGAATGAGATATTGGAGTATGATAGTTCTCAAAAAAAATTCAGGTCAACAGCAGTAAGAAAAACAGATTATAAATTACTGTGAGATAACAAAATGTTACTTTGTCACTGCTGGAATCCATGGTGTGTCTACATCTTGAACACTGAAATTCTGACATCCCTTAAAAATGTGGTAAAACTGAAAGAAACTCAGAGAAGGGCAACAAAGATGAAAGCAAATATACAGTGATTTCTCTACAAAGAAAGACTAAAAGGACTTCGACTCTTCAGATTTGAGATGAGACATCTGGGCAGTAACTTGAGAGAGATCCACAAAACTATGAGCGCCAAGGGGAGAGAAGCTATAGAATAATTGTTTGCTCTTTTCTAATAAAACAAGGTTTCATTAAATGAAATTAAAAGACAGTAAATTCAAAACAAACAGGTAGATACACTTCTTTGGGCAATTAAAATTGAACTATGACCATGAGATACTGTAGATGCTGGAAATTATCATGGTTAAAAATAACTGCACATAAAAATGGAAGAAGAAATCACTGAGTGCTGTAAAATAAAAAAGGCCATTTCTACATCTGAAAGTCTCTAAGCTGCAATTATTTTGAGGCGGGAGAGTATTCTGAGCAAGTAATTTATGCTTCCTTGGCTCTTATAACCTTTTTGAGATGGTTGTTACTGCTTACTGTGAGAGGCTGGCTGTTGGTCATAAACCTTTGGTCTGAGCTGCAATAGCTCTTCTCATGCTACTCCGCTATTTTTCACTTTGTGTGAATTAATTACATCTTTGGAGAGAGATCAGTAGAATGAGGGTATGTATTAATATATATTATTAGCTAAAAGATCTTATGCTGTCTTGTTTTACCTCTTTCATACATATGCCTCTTTAATCACATCTCCCTGACTTTGTTTTCCAGCGTTAAATACAGCTTTTTAGCCTTTACTGATAAAATAGTCTTTCTTTCTATGTTTAAAAGACAGAAGTAATTTTCCCTGCCAGTTACAGCTTTTGATGTGGATACAGCTGGCCTAATATTGAATACATTAGTTTTCAGGAGGCCTCACTGGCATCTTATGCAGTGGTCTGGATACTCTTCCATTTTATCTAATCTCAGGCAGAGTGCCAGCAGGTGAGTGGGGATGGACTCCATCCAGGTGTGAGTAGGTAGATGTAAGCACAGCACCGTGCTGTATGAATCATTTTGCTTAGGTCTCAGATAGTTTAAGAGTCTCTGCTGCCACTTTCTACATCAGCCCATAAGTGTGTCCGCTTCATGTCAGCTGCATCTCTCATGTCTAACAGTCAGTCACACTGACACAGTATACCCTGGGTAAATCTGCATCACATCTTCTGTTTTATTTGAACAACAATTTCTATAGTTCTTGTTTTCAAAAGCTGTTATGTCAGTGCTGGACACCTTTTTTGACCCTATAAGCTGCGTACCAAAACCTTCATATGATTCAGTCACAGAACAGTGGCCAAGGGACTGAGGAGCTGAAGAAAAACCACAAGCTGTTACAGCTCCATTAATTCCATCTTCTAGGAACGGAACTGTTCTATCCCCCTGCACTGGAGCCATCAGGTTCTTGGGGTTTTGCCTCTAGTTGGGCTACCACCTTTACGTGTCAGTGCCCAAGCTTCCAGGTACTGTTTTAAGTTCATGCTGACCTTGCGGAAGCTAGTTACTTTAAATATTCTCCATTCAGGAGAGGCTTTAAGGAAGGTTGTTCATAATTTTAATGCTTTGAATTTTACTACTTTTCATTCTGTGAATTGCTTATACAGCTTCTTTGTTTTTTAAATGTTTAGGCATCAACAGGCTTGCAGTTACTTATTTTATAACCTTGATCTTTTGATTCAGCTGTGTGT
This sequence comes from Oxyura jamaicensis, assembly GCF_011077185.1. Lineage (NCBI taxonomy): Eukaryota > Metazoa > Chordata > Aves > Anseriformes > Anatidae > Oxyura > Oxyura jamaicensis. The sequence continues at coordinate 51,857,461 of NC_048895.1, forward strand.
GTTTGCAGATGTTCACAATTAGAAACGAGATTGTAATTAGGTAAGCTCCTTGGGACTGGCAAACTACTTTTTCTTTGTCTTTCTGAAAGAAAAAAATCAGACTGCAGAAAATTGTAACTGAAATAAACTGGTCTTTATTCTTTGCTGTAATTACCGTAGTGTAATTCTCAACACAGGGGGGAATTTTCTATTAATAGGATTTCTTTATAATAATAATAATAATAATAATAATAATAATAATAATAATAATAATAAAAAAGACAAAGAATTGTGCCAACATTTGTTTCCAAGAGTTCTACAATTACTGTAGAAAGTTCAAGTAACAAATAATTACCTAAATGACAAGGTTTGTTTTGGTTTGTTTTCATTTATGTGTTTGCATGTTTGCAATTTTTAAGCTATTTAAAAATTTTAGTATTTTTAGCATATTTATGTTATTTCCAAGGGCCTTCCTAAACTCCTGTCCCATCCTCACTGCTGATTTATATAACCATTTCCAGATGTACTGCTTGATTAGCATGTATGCCAATAATACAAAGAGCTTACTGTGGCACACAGCAAGCACAGGTGGACCCTGAGAGACCCCCACATAGCCACCATGTTCAAAGCTACTCCTGGAACAATTTCTAAATTCTGAGGAAGACCATCTTAGTTGATATCAACCCTCTTACTGAGCTTCTGCTAAATACCTGGAATTTCTAGAGAAATTCAGTCACTCTCTGTAAACATGCCATCCTCTTGCTTAATTTTGTGTCTTGTGTGAAGTAATATTATTTCTGGCTGGTTCCTGTCAACCAGGTAATACCATAAGGAATGAAGACTGTCTTTTCTGTTCTTTGAGTTGATTTGACTGCAATTTTTCTTTTTACATATGAATATTCAAACACTCTTCTAGTATTGCGCGGATAGGAAAGCTGACTGAATGAGAGCTAAATTTTTTCATTTGTTTAAATGGGTTGTTTTTATTCCATATTTCATCATTTGATTTTGTGCTGTGGGTCAGGATACACGGTTCTGCCTCCCTGTTGGGTCAATATTTTATATACAACCGATACACATGTATACTGGCTATTTTTCTCTCTTGAAAACTGAGCCTTAATTTATCAGAAGACAAAGGGAAAATCATTTTTGAAAGCTCTGGGCTTAGTAGGAAAAGTCTATGGGTGTCAGAGGCTAAATGAGAACCATGACAAAATGCCAAAGATTCGAGGATGGCTCTGAGCAGTAAACCCTACGGGCTATTCACCAGTTAGGCTTATCCTACAGTAAACTGTCTCCCTTGGTACCAAGGGTAATGTTATCTTTGAATGTATTACTTCTGAAATGCAAGGAGTAGTAGACAGGAACAGACTCCTTCAAAATGAAAAAAAAGAAAATAGATTAAAAAATTACAGTGATGCTAGATAGAACCACCATCCCATTCATCCTTCCCAAGTGATGTTTCTGCACTCTGACAGAGCCCTGCTGAGCAGCAGATGAGGGCAGCTGTAGCCTCTGTGGAAGGACACTTAGCTCTGCATTGACCTCCTCTTCCTCAGGCAGATTTGTGCTTAATGAGTGATCTCGTTTTCTTCAGAAGATGCAATAATGCAGAATAATTATTTTTTTATTATTATTATTTTTTGTTCTGAGTGTTGTAAGATCTATTGTTTCTTCACCTTAGTGCATCTTTTGAAAAAGCATTTCTTTACATGCAATTTTCCAGGTTACTGCAAGAAGTTAAGCTATCTATAAAGTGTTTACAGCAGGCTTTGGGCTTTCATTAATTCCAATGGGAGTTTTCTCATGAAGCCTTAATGTTGTTGGGCCACTGTGAGCAATACGGGTCTGTATTTCTCTAGGTGCAACACCTGCTTCTGAGTAACTCCCTGCTTTGTGCATATGGGGAGGGGTTCTAATGAATTTTAAAACTTTGAATTAGTCTTTTGTGTATTCTTAGGATCTTGACAGTGCTAGAATAGCAAGACAGAGTTTGGAGATGGACATCAGAAACCTCCAAGATAAACTCAATGCTAACCAGAGAGGCTGGGAAGCTTCGAAGCAGGAACTTCACAATCTGAAGAAATCTTTGAGTGAGCTGGATGGAAGTTTGAAGAGCAGCAAAGAAGAGGCCAGGACTGCTCAAAGTTCTTTGGTGGCTTTCAAAGAGCAAATCGCTGCCCTTCTCAGCAATGGATTGGCAACAGTTAAACCCTCTGAGAAAGCTATTTTGGAAAGGATCCAGGAAATTAACTGCAAAGAGGAGAGTAAAGAGATAGTAAGTCAGCACTTGCATGGCACATGTATTTATTCTCTTTGGCTAAGTTTTTTTAAATTATTATTTGATTTATCTTTTTGACTGTTGATTCCTTCTGCTTAGGTTTTGAAATTACATAAGACTTTAATTTTGTTGACTGCTAATTTGAGATACTAAGCCAAAAGCACTTATGTTTTATTAGGTAGGAATAGGTCAGAAAATAAAAAAAAAAAAAAAAAAAGTGCTGTTAGCAGGAAAAGTCTCTAAGCTACGACACTGAAACGTGTTTTCAGAGCTGCTTTGCAGACATGAGAAGTGGCTGCATGGTCACCATGATTTAGTTGAACATGTGAGCAAGCACGGATTTGCTGTTACAACAGTGACTTAATGGACTGACCTGTTTTTTGAGGCAGGTGTAACCGATGTTGCCACAGGCAACTTATTTCCCTTCAATCCTCAAAACCTGCTACTAGGAAAGAGTATTTTTTTACTTACAGGTAAGTATTTCTGAAAGCATAACTGTTCACCATCCTAGAAAAAAGGTAATAGTAAGGCATCTAGGTATTCTAGTGGTTTGGCTAGAGGGATTTGGGCTGATAGCATTTGCAAAGGAAAGGTATGTGCAGAAGAGAGCTGAGGGGAGAGGCAAGCCAGAATGCAGTGTGACCAATGTCAGTTTCCCATCCTGACTGCTGGTCTCTGTACTTAGGCTTCTCAGTCTTTTTGTATGAGAATATATTAGTGTTGTCAGCACACCGTTGTCAGGGAGGGCTATTATTTAATTAGAAGTCACACACTAAATGAAAAGCTGTTTTCACTGAGTCACTGGAAATCAGCTTCTGTGACCTCGCCAGATTTTGAGACTCTAGCATCTCCCGCTGATGTAATAGTTTCTTCTGTTAGAAAAAATAGTATGGTTTTGTATTCTGTCCAAGGCTGCAAATAGCTCTTGAAAATACTTGTGTGAATTTAGATCACATACTTTGTTAAAAAATGCAGCTCCCCTATACATTAGGTATACATCACATACAGTGTGCCAAATTTCAAGAAAAACACTCAAGCTTTGTGAATATAATAAACATTTGAAAATGATCCTCTGAAGTGGAAGTGTGGTAGTAACTGATTAATATAGAAGCTCTTTTCTGTTTTGCTATAATATGTTATGGATTTATTGTGTCCATTATCAAAATGCCTTCAAGCTGAAATCTAATGAGAGCTTTATGTCCATGTGATTGTACTGCTTGGTGTTTTGGCATACAGTATGCTCACTTGGGATGCTGATTATGTTGAGATCTGCTGAGAAAGGGAAATTTAAGTTGACTGGTAGTCATTGACTAGTAGGTTTTGTTCCCAGGAATGCTTTCGAGGAACCTGCTTCATTAGTAAGATTCAGCTGCAGTCTGTTTGTGTAGTGTGTTGAACAGCTATTCATCTCTTTGTGGTACACTACAGTGCAGGCATTGTACATGCTACTTATTCCAATTCTCCTTGTTCTTGATTTGATTCCTTAACTCTATTAACATTATGTGCTGGGTTGCCTACTTGCAGACTTACTAGTCTTGTTGACTGCTAGTTTTGGGCAGGATTCAAACTTTCTTTTTTTTTTTTTTTTTTTTTTTTTTTTAGGTATAGGCTTTTTCTAGCTGCTAGAGAGGCATATGACTAGATCTCCAAGTGACAGCATTGTTTAGAGATGTTCTGCAACAGAGAACTACTGTAAAATATGCAAATAATTAGCTATTATTTTTCTAAACAGCTGTGTTTATTCTTATTTTAAAGGTAAAGAAATGGATGCTCAGAAAAACAAATAGTTTTCCATAGCAGTGTGAGAATTAATTTATTTTAGTGCTATGCTTTAACCTCTTTATCCTCCAGAAAGGCCTGTGGACTCTTGCAATGAAAAAATAACTCAATTTGTTGGTTGTCTGAGGAGGTTTTTCAATGTTATTGCTATCACAATTAAATATATGTGCTTTATTACTGAGACGGAGCAGGTATTGACTCTAATCTGCCACCAACTAAGTCTGTGTTTTGGAAATACGATGCTGGTCTTACAGTTGCCTTCTTTTGTCTGTATATTTTTACATAGTAGAGGAGCTATTTTGGGTATGCCTAATGTAGAATTCTGCCTCTGCTAGCAAATACAGCAATTGCCTGCTGTACTTATAGAAATACTCCCCCAGAATGCTAGTGCCTTCTCAAACAATTTGTGGCTCCAGAAATTCCTGAACCATAAATGTTAGCTTTGAAGTTTAGTACTTGGTGAATTTAGTCACTGTAATTGAGTAACAAAGTTTTGTGGATCATTGTATTTACTAGGTATGTTAAGTGATGAAGCGTTAATGTCTTACTGCTATGACTCAAAGGCTTGGAAAAATTTATGTGCAAGGTGAATTATGTTATTAAAGCAGTGCTGACATCTATTATCAGAAGAGTTTCTGTTTGAAGATTAGGGGCTTTGAAATAACTGAGCTAAAATGTCAATGTTCTGCACGTATGAATCCATTTCTAGTAGAACATAGATTGTGCCATCAAAAAAGCTGTTTTACAGTGACTTGCTTTTCTTTCTGCACATCAGAATTAAATATTTTTAAGGCTTCACTTATAATGAATATGTTTTGGTCTTGACCTTCTTGATCAGATTCCCATTGCATCTCTGGGTGAATTCCTTTGCAGGACTTGGGTATAACTTTCTTGTGTTAGGGTATGCATGCTTTGCCATCAGTCAGTTAAGCAAAGGATTTTTTTTTTTTTTTTCAGATAGAGTTTCTCATATATCTTTCAGTAAACTGTCTAACTTGAAGTAAAAGCTAGTCAATGTTATACCCTCCTAAAAAAGGGCATGAGAGAAGACCCAGGAAATTTGTTGGTCTAACCTCAGTCCCTGGAAAAATTATGGAGAAGATTATCCTGGGGTTTTGTGAAAGTCATTTAAAAAAAATAATAGTATCAGACATAGTCAACACAGGTTCCTGAAGAGAAGGTCTTGCCTTAGTAATTTGATTTTCTTCAATGATAAGGCCACCTGTTTCATGGATGAAGAGAAAACAGTAGACGTAATCTCTCTGGATTTCAGTAAGGCCTTTGATACCCCACAGCAAACTTCTGGACGAATTGTCCAACTGTGAGATAAACAGGTTCACACTATGATGGGTGCTGAACTGGCTCAATGGTAGAGCTCAAAGGGTCGTAGTGAAGGGGGTTCAACTGGCAGGCCAGTCACCAGCAGTGTTCCCCAGGGCTGTTCTAGGGCCAGTCCTGTTCAACATTTCTATCAGTGATCTGATGCAGGAGTGGAGTGCATCCTCAGTAAGTTCACTAAATGGGGAGGTGCTGTTGACCCCCTGGAGGGATGAGAGGTCTTACAGAGGGATCTACTTAGATTGGAGCATGGGGCCATCAGCAACGGCATGGAGTTCAACAAAGGAAAATTCTGAGTGCTGCACCTGGGATGAAATAATGCTGGACACAGGTACAGACTGGGAGATGAGGGGCTGGAAAGCAGCTCAGCAGAAAGGGACCCAGGTGTCCTGGTTGCCAGCAGGCCCCATGTGAGCCAGGAACGTGCTCTGGCAGCCAGGAGGGCAAACTGCATTTTGGAGTACATTAAAGACAGCATAGCCAGAAGAGGTGATTCTATATTTAGCATTGGTGCAGCCTCACCTTCAATATTGCATGCAGTTCTAGGCTCCACAATTATAAAAGATACAAAATATAGCAATGTCCAGTGATAGGTATTCTACTGCAGGATTAAGATGCTGCTTTGAATCACTGTCCTGATGATCATTTCATCAGTTATAAGATGTACATCGTCTGAGTATGTTTGGAAAGCTCTTAGGTGTTTTTGTTATTTATTATTTATGACATACCAGAAGGGTTCATAGGGAGCTGGAGTCCAAGGCAAGAAATGGTTACCAGTTGACACAGAGCCCAGCCCTGCTGTGAGGTCTGTGGGTTCAGATCCTTTGCAGATTTGTTGTAGAAAAATTTATATAGCTGAAGCTTTTTCCCTTGACTACTTACCCATCTGACCTGAAGTAGGAACAACTGATCTGATTATAGATTGTCTGAACTTATATGCCCGTCTGTGCATATAAATCAGTGTTTAAGTGTCATAGTTTAAGATATCATCTTATCAAACCAGAACAGTGCAGCTTTTTGACCATCAAGATAATACGAAGATGACGAGAATGTCTAGTTATGTTGGAAAAGAGAACAAATGATCACCATTATGATATGAAGGACCTTGTAGCTGCATCCTGCATGCTGTTTTTTGCACTCAGCTGGAGTCAGCGTACGACTGTCTTGGTGACCGCTGGGTTATTGAGGGAAATGGCCTAGTGACTGCATAGGCACAGCCCTCTTTTTGGTCTGGTGCTGGGCCAGCTGCTACCACGTGCTCTTGTCAGGCTTTGCACAGGAGAAAAATTAAAATTCAGATATTTTACAAAGGATTATTTAGTTCCAGTGGAGATTAACCCAGCTCAAGGTAAGAGCTGCCTCTGAGCGTTCAGAATTTCTTGTAACACAATAAATAAAAAGCACCCTTTTGAAATTATTTGGTAGCCACATTAAAAAAAAAAAAAAAAAAAGTTTTGTTTTGTTTTTAATACAAAAAAAGATTAAGCTGTACAAGGGATTGGCACAGGAGGTTATAGAGGTGAGAACTACAGGACCAAAAATAGAGCCTTCGTCAGTCATTGGGTACAGGCACGGGTAATAAGGGTGCAACGCCATTTCAGGAAATCCCTAAAATGGTGATTGTTCCTAAGTCAGGGGTGAAGGTCACTTTTGGATGCCTTTGAAGATAAAGTAACAGCTTGATTATTTTGTGGTTTCACCTTCTATGGTGTGATCTCTCATGTGGTTATGGTTTCTGGAAGCCTTCAGGACCCCGTGCAGCTGGGCTATCTGCAGCCTGATGGAGGAATTCTGTGTTCACAGACTGCAACACATCTCTCGGCACAAGCTAGTGAAAAGCTGTTTCTCCTACCGAATGATATACGATGCAGAAAAACATAAAATGTGTTAGGGTTCTCACAGTTTTACTGTAGTTTAGAATTTATTGCAGTTCAGTATTTTCTACCTCTGTACAAGCAGCAGTAATTTCTCATTTTTTTTTGTAGGTAGATAAAGTGCAAACTATTGTTCTTATTTAATTGTGATCTAAACCTTTCTGTGCCACGAAAATTAGATTTGTTTTGTTTTAAAATATATTATCTCCTTTTATTCGATTGACTCATCTTAAGTGTTATTTCTGCTGTTCGCTCTTGGGAATCTTAACATGTCATCACTGTCATTTGCTCTGGGTGGTTGCAACAGAGTTTACTCTTTGTTTTTTAAATTTTGTATTTTTGAGAGGTATTTTATCCTTTTCTTAATAATTTGGTAATAGATGTCTCATATCTTTCTAAAATTTCCACAATCAACTAACTGTATATGTTTTGTCGGCTTGCTTGCTTCCTAGATAGTATCTCAACTTGAAACCCAGATAGCTAAACTGACTGAAAGTTTGGAAAATCAGACCAGATTGTATCAAGAAGCTCTGGAGAGAAACAGAAAAACTGAAAAACAATCAGAGACCCTCCAGGATCGACTGAAACACTTGGAAGAGGAATTGCTGTCTATAGATATGATGCAAGATGGTTTGAAGCTTGAGAAACAAAAAGTAGTTGCATGTGTTGCTTTCTTTTCATAAAAATCAACAAAGCCAGAGATACAGCTAACTGTATTACATTGATCAGCTTGAGTATTGCTCAGTACTGCAAATAATGTGAATTAGCAAAGTAAGGCATCATGTGGGAAGTAGAAATATCTTTTCTTTAACTGACAATTTTAGTTGGTAGAAGTGGATAAGCATTCAAGTTCAAAGTCCATTTAATGTGAGGATAAAAAATAGGATTTAAAAAAAGTCTCACATATGTCAGAATTCCTTTAAGGATTCTTTGATTGCAAAGCTTATCCGTCTTTCTGTAATATATCATCTGGTCCGCAGTCTCCCAAAATCTTGCAATCCTTGATTCTTTTATATCCGTAAACCATTGTAACTTCCAGGATTACTTTATTAATTATATGAATAAATGCATTTATCTTAGTACATGTTTGCATACTAAGAGTTTGAAAAATGACATAGTACAAGAGCTAAACCAGCCAGCTAAGACAGTGCATGGTTCATTGTAACATGTTACCAGGCCAAGATCAGTGCTTAGCAAATTGAATTCGTAAAGAATAGTTTGATGCTGTTTGGCATTAGTCTATGGTACAATAACTTTTCTGAATGAAGCATCCGATATCTTAGGAGCAAACCAGAAAATTGAGGTGTTCTTTCACCCTGCTTCCTCTGTGAAGAACGTGTCAGTGGTTTCTTAATTTCTCAAACAACAGTTATGGAACTGTTTTTTTTTTTTTTTTTTTTTTTTTTCTCCGCTTTGTTATTTCTTTGCAAAGATTATGACCTGCAATAGAAGTAAGGGAGAACAAAGGCAAATACGGTTCTTACAGAGAAGGAGAGTTTAGGTTTTTGTAAGACAAGCTAATTGTGAGCAGTGAATGAATGCAATTTTTAAAGGGCTAGCAGGTAGCAGAAAACAAGGGAGAAAAACAAAAAAAAACCAAAAGATTAAATATTAGGTACATGTATGGATTCACAGCAGTAAGTCAGGTGGAGATGCAATTAAAGTAATCTTTAAAGCAATTTGTAAACCAATAACTGTTATCTCTAAAACTTACTGCTCCAAAGAAGGGCAAAAGTCTGACTGTGTTAACACTCCTATGTTTTCACAGACCACATTGGGATCTCACCTGTGGTGTCCTCAGTACTGGTTTTATCTGTGTTAGTCATGGCTCAGAGCAGTGGGCATGCACTTCCACTAAATGGGATGTAGCTGTCCTTTCTTGCTCCTTCCTGACAGTGCGTGGTCATGTAGAGCAGCAGAGCCACAGGCAGGAACTGGAGTCAGAAGCAGATATACATACCTAGTACTTTTCTTGCTGCAGAGGAGCACAAGACAATCTAGTCTTGCTAAGAAAATAAATACAGTAGGTCCAGGAGTTTATGAACTTGGCTGAAAAAAGACAACTGGAGAATTTGAAATTTTATCAGGAATGTGTGTGAAAAATGTATCCTTCCAGTACCTTGTTGGATAGTCTGTTGGCTCTGTATAGTTGGTTGTCAGTGGAGGGGGCATTGCTTCTAAATTATACGTCAGGACTTCTAATGAAATTTTATTATTCTTTTTCACATTTTCCCACATCGTATCTTAGTATCTGATATTTCTGGAGCAACTTAATGAGAAGATGAAGCTGGATAGTGTAGCAGCAGAGGTTGGATTTGATATGAATGTGAATGCGATTCTAGCCCGGGTAGAACAGTTGGTCAAACTGGAAGGTGATGCAGTGATTGAAAACAAGACTATGGCATATAGCTTAAGAAGAAAGGTAAGCAAAAATGAATGCTGTTACTGTTTGTTTCCAAGATAAGATGCTGCTATGGCTATATCTGGGTGGTAGCTTGTTAGAGGCAGCAGATTGGAGCTGCCTCCAATCTGGATACATACTCCAGCTGGAGTATGTATTAGAAATATCAAAGATGTCTGTTACAAAAAGAGAATCATTAAGAGAAGATAAACATATAGAGCTGTGCAAGCAGATTGCATATTAAAGCAACTAAAAGTATATACTTCTATAAACAGCCAATGTTGATATTTAAATCTAAAAGGATCTACTGGGAAGATGAGTGTCTTACACAAGCTCCTCTAGAAGCTAGTGGAACATCAGTTGTACTTTACCAAGTATTTCAACATTTCAACAAGAACAGCGCTCCTTTTGGAACCTTGATTACCTGTGCAAATGTAGTCAGACACTCAGTCATTCTGTTGTGATGGAGTGAAATCTTCTGTTATTAGGCTTATCAGAATGGTTTAGAGCTTAGGATGAGGTCTGTTTAAGGTTTAAAACCATACTGTGTTCTTTTTTTTCTGGAAGCAACTACCTCTCTGAGGTAATGTTAATACTCCTCAGATGTTCCAGAGTACAGCTTGGCAGTTCAGCTCAGGAAAGCTGAAAACAAGTAGCCTCCTGAGCACCAAAGTTGCAAAACTAAGCTGCTGACCTTTGTGTAGGAGCAGTGGAGGAATGCTTTCTTATTTGTGTGATGACTGTGCTCCTTGCACATTAGGCTTAATAAGCTGGTTCAACATATAAATATCTTAAACTACCACATTGGAACCATGGTCTGCCTAATGAATGTCTCTTACGTCTAACATTTGACAAGTGCCTTATGTTTGAGACAATTTCACATGTTTGATGCACAGGTATTTATGTTCAAATAAGGTGTGGTTTATGTGTAAGTACATTTGAAAAGGTAATGCGCAGGCTTAAGGATGGAGAAGCACAAAGAACTGGTAATATAAGAGGTATGAAATTAATGTATATACTGCTTTACAGAGTTTTGAAGAGAAGTTTAGGAGTACAGGTTAAATGTGCAACAGGGTGATTAAATTTATAAAAACAATTTGTGTAGTACCGTTGTCTTTTGCATATATTTTTAAATATCCTTGTGTTCATAAAACCAGTTGAAGACTCAGAAAGAAAAACTTGAAAGCAAAGAGTTGCATGTGAACCTTCTGCGGCAGAAAATAACCCAGCTGGAAGAAGAGAAGCAAGTAAGGACAGCCTTAGCTGTGGAGAGGGATGAAGCCAATCTCACTGTCAGAAAGTTGCACAAGATGATAGAGAGGTTACAGAAGCAGCTTGATCTGGTCAGGGAAACAAATACTGATCTCAAAGCCAAGCTGTCTGAAACCAATGAACTTAAGGTGAGGTAAAAGATTAGATTTGTGCTTCTTCCCCTTTTTCTATTCCATCTGGATGGAATGGTTCATTTACAATAAATACATACATGGAGTACAGTTCGAATTTGTGTAGAAAAATATAAAATTACAGTGTGTTGCGTATTTAGAAATTTGTCTTGATATGTTAAATAGCATCTGTAAGCACCATGTAAATCTTCAGTTTAGTGTGAGAAAATTATTATACATGCATCCCTTTCTTTTCTTTCAGTATAATTGTAATCCTGTTTTTCCATACATTGCTCACAGCAAATCTCATCTGATAAGTATGTGGAGTGGAAGAAGATTTTTTTTTGTGTGTGTGTGTGTGTGTAAAACATGCAAGATGCTAAGTTTTCATTGTTCCTGTGTTTTATTACCTTGCAGCAGTAATAAATTACCTGCTTTAACTCAGGTGGAAACAAGTAATTTGCAGCTGCTGATAGCTTGCCAGCACTGGAAGTGAGGAAGGTTTATTTTAAGCAACTTTGTGTCTTATGGCTTATGGACTGAAACAGATGAATTACAACTGAAGGACTGAAGGATTTTCATCAGCCAAAACATTTGGCAACTCTTTTTTGGGTATTATTTTCCCAGTGGCTAGCAGGGATTGAACTATCACTGTGGGCTTTTTTCTGTCCAGTTACCTCTTCTTGCAAACCCCATAGAGAATTAGCTGTCTTTGAAACAACAGTTTTTCTGGTAAATAAGTTGACACTGGGTAGTCTGCTTTGATAACATCACAGTTCACACATCCATGCGGTTTTCTCAAGAATCTGTAAGAAAACAGATCAGAGTACTTAGTCCTGATTAGCCATCGTTATTATTTTTTCATATTAGATGAAAATGTGTGACAAATTTAACGTTGCTTTATGAATTGGTTATTGCAGATCCAGACTTTGGAGCAGAACAGAACAATAGAAGAACTTAGTAAGTCTCAAGGCAAGTTGGAAAGAATGAAAGAAAAGGTTGAGAAACAACTAAATTCTGTTAAATCTGAACTTCATTTAAAGGAGCTTAAAGCTACTGAGGATAAAGAAAAAGCCAAAAATATGCTAGAAGCAGTTTCCAGTGAAATGAAGGTGCTTAAAACAACCCTTGCAGAATTAACAAGAAGAGAAAGACAGGTAGGTGTGTACAGGTATTCAACAAGTGCTAGTGTCATTTAGAATGAAATAATGTATTGGAGGTGGAACAGTCATCTGGCTGTGGTAAAACCTTGTGTAAATAAAGCAAGGAAATGTTATCCAGTGTGGCAGCTGTGAGGAAGAGTCAAAGCTCTTCTTCAAGTTATACTTGCAGGAGACTGAAAAATAAATGCATTGTTTTCTTTGTGCATTGCAAAATCTTCATTTTACATCACATTTTGGAGAATAATAAAAATGCTTTAAAATCATAGTATCCTTTTAAAGTGTTTTTCCATATCTCTCAGCTATAAAACCTGCTTACCTGTTACCATATCTAGGCCATAAATTCAAAGACTGTTGGAAAAGAAAAAAAAAAAGACTTAATTTTGAATTCATGTATTTTAGATTGATTTGTGACATATAAGTTTTTCAAAGTGAGAAAATTTTCTGTGGCTACTCATCCATAAGAAACCAGCATGTGTGTTAGGGTGGGAGGGTGCAGGAAATTTAAGTGAGAGGCACACTAGTAAGTATGTTCCATTCTAATTTCAGAAAATTATGAAGTATGTATTTAATTGCCCCAGCCTATCAAGTTTTATAACAGTATTATAGATAGCATTGTTTTTAAAAGCCAATGGGATACTTGATTAAAGTCAGGAATGTGCCATTTTAAGATTCAAATTCAAATTGCTTAGAACTCTGTCAGTCTTTCTAGCTAAGATTTTTACATTAGATGTTGGTCTCAGCAACAGTGCTAGATTATATTTAAGAATGCTATTTCCTAAGATGAGTCTAGAAAAATACTGTTTTACTAACAAAGTAAAAAAAAAATGGGGATCTTTCTTTCTGGAAAGCTTTAGCCCTTTTTGTTTTATAATGAACATTGGAAATTTGCCAGGAATATTTAATTTCTTCATATGTCTCTTGAGGAAACTAAGCATCCTGCACATAGAAAATGGCTTGGATTATATTCAGAAAATTATACTATGGAGTCATACATTGAGTACTTGTTAAAACCACACATGTTGAATTTTTACCGAATGCTTTGTATATACTGATTACTGAATGTGTTTAAAACACCAAGGCTTTTCAAACACTTGAAGTGTTCTTCAGCCAAATGTGAAGAATGTGGGAAAGGTGAGGTAGGTGGGCTGCACAGTGCAGAATGCTCAAGCACAGCAAAGTACTAGTTCTCAAACTTTCAGACTTAATGAAGGAAAAACATCATCTTATAATTCACCAGTACCCACCAGCAATCAGTATCACCAGCAATGTTTCAGACGCTTACAGGTAGAACCACGCTGCTGAATGGGGAGCAAAGCTGCAACCTGTGCCTGTTACTTGTGCAGTACTGTTGAGTGGTAATGCCGTTTTGCTAATGTGAGAACTACCAGCAATATATGTAACGTACTCACCTGCCTCCTAACAGTTTTCTTAGCTAAAATCTCTCCTAGAGATAAAACTACTGTTGCTAAACCAGATAATTCATTCTAAACTCTATTACTAATTAACACTTGACTTTGTTCTGGATTTCTCCGGAACCATTAAACAAGGAAAACACCTTCCTCACCCCCATCTTGGTGTAGTTCTTCACCTGCTTTGGACTCGCTTGTTATTCCATCTCAAGGATGCTAAACAGGGCCAAACCTCTCTTTTGTTCTGTAAAAGGTAGTGAATGCAGAGCTAAATATTTCTTTCAGCGTGCATGCACATAATTAACATGAATATAAATGCAGTGTGTCTGAGTGTATATGTTAAGAAAACTACTAGAAACCCAAGTTGCTGTTATCTGATGGGATTGATGATGTGGCTAGGTTGACTGCATTTGGGTGATTTTTTTTTTCAGGTGTCCTCTGCTTTCCAGGGATATAACCACATTTAATTTTATGTAACATTGTAGTTTTGCATCAGTATTTTCTATGCTGTGAAAACTAAAACTATGCAGAACTGAACTAATGCCAACTGGCTAAGACAATGGTCATTCTTGTGTTCACAAAGAATGGCAGAGCATACACAAGTGAAGTAAAAAAATAATATTGCATCAGAGTAAAATAGAATTAACTGACATTTAGGGTTTAACACTATTTCATGTTCTTTGTGTTAGACTTGTCTAAAGTCTGGCAGATGATACTAAATTAATAGGAGCTCTTGATACCCTTGAGGATAGAGAGGCCTTTCAGAGACCTTGATAGACTGGAGGGCTGGACAATACCAGCTGTATGAAGTTCAACCCTGGATATATGTACGGACTGGGGAGTGAGAGGCAGCCCCACAGAAAGGGATCTGGAGGTTCTGTCTGGCATCAAGTTGAACATGAGCCAGCAGCGTGCCCTGGCAGCCAAAAGGACCAACCATGTCCTGGGATGCACCAGGCACAGCGTGGCTGGCTGGCTGAGGGAAATAACTGTGCCACTCTGCTTAGGGTCTAGAGGGCAAGAAGTGTGAGGAGTGGCTGAAGTTGCTGGGTTTGTTCAGCACAGAGAAGAGGAGGCTGAGGGGAGGCCACATGGTGGCCTGCAGCTTCCTCATGAGAGTCAGGTGCTTAGCTCTGCTCTCTGGTGACAGGACCTGAGGGAATGGCATGGAGCTGGGACAGGGGAGGGTCAGGCCGGGTGGTCCAAGAAGGTGGTTGAGGAGAAGCTGATGAGTAAAGAGGAGCTGTGGCAGGCAGAGGTCAGGGACTTGAGGTCAGGGCCAGTGCCTTAGTACATGCTGTGGCATGTGACTGCCAAAATTTCCAGTTGTCTCTGTTCTTTACTAGGTCAAGTACAACTCCTCTTCCCATCTTTTCTGTAGTTTTTACTGTTTAATCAGCAGGGAAGATGTGCCTGTGAAGGATATTAAAGAATATTGAAATTGTGAGTGTTTGTTGAAGATTGTTAGCACCTCAGCTGTTTACTTGCTTTGTTGTTTGAAATATGCCTCAAAGGGCCATTTCCATACTCTTCAGCTCTCTGTGCTGAGCAAAGGCAGAAATTCCTGTATTTTGCCCTGCTAATACAAATGCTTATATTTGTATGTGTGCATATATGTTTATGTTTTTCCAGGCATTTCCTTTGCTTTGTAGTTAATGTATTAGTAATTCCTTTCTGTTTGTTCTTGCAGCTGGCAGACTTCCGAGAGGTAGTCTCACGGATACTGGGCCTCGATATTGCCAGCCTTGCTCTGCCTGACTACGAGATCATTACACGCCTTGAGGGGTTGATTCACTGTCATCAGCACCATTTTATCACCTGTGTCTGTCTCAAAGACGTGGCAAGAGCACAAGATGAACATACCATTTCTTCACTAAAACACACATTTTGAGGAAACCTAAGTAAAATTTTCTTTTTCTCTTCCCTATCTGCTAGATACGCATAAAAAATAGGTCCTTATTTCTGGTCCTTGCTCTACAGATACCTACTTGGACTAATTTTTAGTGTTTCAGTAGACACTCTGAGCCTAATGGATAGTATATAGCCAACAACCTAGACACAACAAACATAAAATCCCTGGGCTGCACAATATTTCAGTCATGAAAATGGTAGGCAATATGTGAACAATGAACATTCCTCCAGTTTCAGTGCAGAGGCACTGAAGGCATTAGCCACCTGAGATCAGTTCACAGTTCTGGCAAGTACTTGTTAGCTTCAGTGATGTTTCTTGTGCTTTACCTCTGGGTAACAGTGATGAAACGAACTGGGGATTATCCAGCTTCTGTTTCTCTTGCAAAATGGGACCCATCTGTGCATTTATGTACATAGGAACTTCAGCTTAAGACTGGAAGTCAGTCAGAGGGCTATTGGTTTTGGAATAAGGTATTTTTTTCTTCCATTGTTTTCTGTAGATGACTCGT
Source organism: Oxyura jamaicensis (assembly GCF_011077185.1). Lineage (NCBI taxonomy): Eukaryota > Metazoa > Chordata > Aves > Anseriformes > Anatidae > Oxyura > Oxyura jamaicensis. Next base: position 51,873,487 of record NC_048895.1, read on the forward strand.
GTCAAAACAAATTATACTTTTTCAGTGAAGACTCTTTCACAGGCTCCAGTCATATGCGTGGCATAGATATATAGTAAAATTGCACGTAGTTCTTGTCACGATGCCTTGAAAGTATTTCTTCTAGCTGCGGTGTTCCTTGGGCAATTAATCCATTGGCCAAATAAGCAGCAGTTCTGAGTCAATAAGGTATTAAAAAATCCTCATCCACTATAGAGAATAGTTGAATTACTGAAGTTTTGATTTCAGAAAAGCAATGGTGAGATACCCAGAATTACCTTTTAATCATGAAATCTGTCTAATGCCCTTTCTGATTGTTGAACTTCATGATTTTTAAAATACTTTGGAACAATAAATCTGTTTTAATAGTACACTCAAAATTGATTTTGTGTTTTTCATTGTCTCTTTCCATTATATATTTTATGTGTATCTGTAGAACAGTAAAGATGACTTACCTATTTATATATGACTATTGTGGACCTTCTGCAGTATCACAGCAAATGATAACCCACTCACTAAAACTGAGCACTATTTTAAGAAAAAAGTAGTCTTTTAGAAGAAAATACGGTAATTTTGGTATATGGCTATGGTATATTCCAGGTTGCTTTTATTATTATATTTCTGCAAAATCATTTTGCAGTGACTTGGCTTAAAAATAGGGAAACATACAATCTTTTGCAAAATCAGTGGTTTTAGGAGACACAATAAATCATATATTTTTATGCTCCTGTGGCTACTTGAATTAAAATCAATTTTCTTTCTTGCTTTAGGATGAGATATTGTTTTTTTTTCTGGTACAGTTTAATAAATGGAGTAATGGAAAGATCTAATATTAACTTACATAGACTTTAACTTAGGAAAGCACTACACTTTCAAAGTAAAATAAATTGAAATGTAAATATTTTTAGGTGTGATACGTTGGTTGGGAATTTAGAGAGTGGAAAAGTGTGTAGGAAATTGATAATTCTTAAAAAAAAAGTAGTAGTTTCAGTGTGTGTGTCGCTGGTTCTTTGGGCATTTCTTTTCTGCTAGGGTTGTGTAAGTAAGCAACAAAACCTGGTTTCTTCATATACATTAATACGTACTATACAAAGCATATTTTACCACATTGTACAGTTTTAATGAACTGTGTTAAGAAATTAGTTTTAGTCAGCCCAGATAATAGTCATAACTTTAATAGTCTCTGAGCATGCCAATCATAAATAAGTATTCGTATTTGGCCATAATTTACGATTAAGTCAGATGATTTCCTGCAAAAAAATTAAAGTCTGCTGCCATGCCCTGTGTTCCTGTATCCTGTCCCCCCATGACCACAGCTGCGGCACCAGCTGTGACGTTCCAGCAAAACCACCAGCAAAGTTCTCTCAGTTACTTCAGAGGAGGCAGATTTTGTCATGAAAGAGATTTTGACTGGACATGCCTCCAGTGAAGGCAATAAATCAGATTGTTGAGTTTTGCCTTTTTTTAAACTACCAAGTGTTGCCATTGCAGATACTGAAGTGAAACAATTTACATGCCATAAATATTTCACTAATAAAATCACAGTGCAGGTAGAAATGAGTGCTACATTATTATTTATATTTATATATTTTATAAGTATTAAAATGTATGCAACTAAACTTTTGCTTTTATAACATATTGTCAGTAATTCATTCTTCAAAATTTATATCATGGAATTAAAGCAGTAGAGCCAAAGAAATTAAGTGCACGAGCACTTAAAATGTGTTGCTGAATTAGCATTAGGAAGACTAAAGACAGATCACATTAAATTACTTTAACTTATGTTACTCTAGAGTTTATTATTACTGTATAAAGCTGTTTGTTTGCTTCCACCTTTTAGTGATGTGAATTGTGTGTGCATCATTCACGTTCTCCTAGGGTTGTTCAGTTACTGAGTAATTCTGTCCATTATGATGGTGCAAGTGAGAGGGACTAGAGCTGACCCTAAATCATAGTAGATTTTCAATTAAAACAAACAAACAAACAAACAACAACAAAACTGGTGGTGAATCAGGGACGTTGCTAGAGAAAAAGATTCATGGACTCTGTGTTCTCTTGAACTCATATGAAATAACAGTCTTTTTAAAACTATAAATTTCTATTTAATTAAAAAAAAAAAGAGGAAAGGAACAAAATGAATTGAAATTCACTGTGAATTTAGAGAATAAGGATCTCTGATATTATTGAATCACAGAAAGCCAAGTAACAATTTAAAATTAGTTAATTGTGTGGAACATACAAAAACTGGGTGTTAGCTGGAATAGAAATTGGAAAGAATGGTCAAACATAATCATTTTCAAATGGAGGATTTCAGATTACTTTGTTCTTCTGTCAAAATAAGCAAGAATCCTGTATGGCAGCGTTTCCTTGTCTGAAAGAAAAGAAGGATGAGTTATAAAACTGTATCCATAATTGTTCAGGAATAACTGAGTCAGAATAATGACCTACAAAAACTAACTTCGCCTAAACGACAAAAAAAAAAAAAAAAAAATGCTTTTCTGTTAAGTTTAAAATCAACTAATGAGCTGAGAAACAAAGAGGAGCACTTCTTTTGAAATGACAATAAATAAAACTGTTGATGTGTTTTTTCTTACACTTTTGATTACTCTGTAATTACTTACACTTTTGGTAAGTAGGAGAATTAAGGAAAAGAAAGTTGCAGTGTGAGCAAATGGAGACCAAGCTGCTCTCTTCCAAGCGGCCCAATTTAAAGAAACCAATTGTCGGGGGACTTTGGTACTTCTGGGGATGGGACTAGAGAGCGTGGAGTCCAACCACGAAGCATGCAGGCAGGGACCAGAATAGGATTAGGTCCATAGATGTGTGCAAGCAGTGAGGTGATTTTATGGAGCAACGAGGCGTGAATTAATTCCAGAAGTTGAGCTCTGTTTTCCCTTTGGAAATGATGGTCTGCCTGCATGGATGAGTCCATGTCCCCAGCTCCTGTGGGGTCACCCTGTGGACAGCCTGGTCCTGGCCAGGGGTCTGTCTGGGTGCAACATGTGCCTCGGCCCGGCTCCCAGCTCCCTCCTCAACCACAGCCCTGCACAGTGGGGAGGCCACACTGTGCCTTCAGCTGTGCACTGGCAGCTCCGACCGCAAAACAAATACGTGGTGGAATCTGTTGGATGTCGGGAGACTTGTCTGGTGTTCATATGGAGGCAGCGACGCGCCAGCAGAGCTGACTCAGCCCTTTCCCCTCCTGGCCATGTTTCTGTGCCGAGGAAGACAGTGCTGCAGTGGCTCTTGAGGCTGGGACAGAAGGAAGCCTTGCAAACAAGACTGCAAATCTGGGCAGGTTGAAAAGCTGCTTCTGGTCCCAACAGTGTCTGCAGCCCTCGGACTGGTAGCCAGGCTGCTCTTGGTTGGACTCTGGCTGGCACAGTGAATGAGAAAGAAGCACTGATACAAATATTTCAAAGTATTTCCTCTGTGTATCCCTCATACTGCAGTGACAGTATAAAAGTATGCAACTTAAAAGCAGCTGTATAGATATGGGGTCTTACAGTTAACCTGACAGGTGCCTCAGAGGATAAGTAGAAATTCAGTACCAACAGACCTTTCTTTGGAGTAGTTCGCTGTTTGTTTGTTCGTTTGTTTGCTTATTTATCTTTTGTTCTCAGCCTCTGTCCTCAATTAAATTTGCTTTTCTTTCTCACCCTGCTCTCTCACAGATCACTAATCTGTGGCGAAATGCCTGTGGCCAGCCCTGTTCTTCATCCGGCAGGCTTCCAGCAACAGCCTGGTTGCACAGGGCTGCTTGAGCAATCCCTTCACCCTTGCTCTGCTGTTCTCTTCCTTGCTCTGCCACTTTCTGTCCCTCAGCAGACAGCAGTGCCTCGTACTCCCTTTAGGTGGCTTTCTGGAGCTGCTGGAGTGTACGTCTGCTTTTGAGTGGGGAGCCAAAGGGGCAGAGAGGTTTTGGTCAACCTAAAGGGATCCCAGGAACTTGCAAGGTTATGTCAGGCATGTGTCCACAAGGGGACAGGCATGGACTGCTGCACCGTGGTAGGGAGGAGGAGCTGCAGGAAGAAGGAGAGAGAGAGAGAAGGGTGATGGTAGCAAGACAAATTGGTGAAGATGCTTGGGAAGGAGACTGATCTTTTTTATTACAGAAGTACTGTGGCCATCAGTGCTGGTGAAGGAGCCCTGCAGGTTGTGACTCAAAAATCCCGTAGAGCTTTCCTTGGAGGTTGGTCCAAACCAGGCTGCGCAGAAAAGTGCTAGACCCGTGCTGAGATTATCGCAGTCTCACCAATGCATCACCTTTTTGATAGTGTTTGTGGTTGTATATGCTTAGAATAATACTTACATGGCATCACCATCGTGTGACACCGTTAGCTAGGCCTGGCTGCCTTGGAGAAGATGAATTGAGATCAGTTGAACAGGAGATAAACAAACAACGGTGTTGGGGAGTGTCTAGCAGGAGTGAGAGAAGTAGTGAGGTTGAACCAAACCTCCAGGCAGCTATATCTAGGTTGTGGAAGCAAGAGGGGACAGAGGGAGGGGATTTGAGATGCATCTCACTGTCAAGGAGCTGAAATAGATTGATTCCAAGTAGCTAAAAATATACTTGGAGATGACTTTCCTTTTCGCTGTGAGCAACTATTCATCACAACAGTTCAAGCTAGCAAGCTGTGGAGAGCGTAGGAATAAAAAACGAATAAATATTTGAAAAAGCAACCAGTAAACAGAGATTGATGTAGAGTAATGACCCAAGCAGAAATTGATGTCATGGGTTCAGAGTTGCCTGGTGATAAATCCTCACTGCAAGGCTTTATAAACTTCTCTTGACTTGTGGATGGGCTATGGGATAGAAAAAGAAGGAGCTAGCTGCCCTGGGAAACCTGCCCTTAATGCAGAGATAAAAAGGGAAGCTGGAGCAGGAGGAAGGGCTGGCAACCTGCCTGAGGACTGCAGCCTGGCTGGAGTTTGAGGCAAGGCAGGTAAGTATCCTGTTGGTCTTGTGAAGCTGTAGGAGTGGCAAGGGTAGCACTGCTGCTTAGAGCTGAACCTTTCATGCATAAAAAGCCTGGCCTACAAGGACAGAGATCCTGTATTCCCCCAATGGGGATGACCACTTTTGTTTTTACAGTTTATTTTTACAATTTATTTATTTTATTTTTATTTTGTAAGCTGCTTTCAAATACTGCAAATATATTACTTTATAATGTCTTTGAGGCCTCAAAATCAGAGACTGTATTCCTCCAGAAATGTACCATCTGTGATTTTCTTAAGAAACTCCTGTCTGGTTTGAGGGTTCAGTTTACATCCTTGTCTATAGCAATGTTATCATTGCCTGCAACACAATTTGGTGCTCCTGTTTACAAAACTTTGCTTTTATTTACAATACGAGCAAAGTCTCTGATGCTAGCTGACAGCACTTATGCATTTGAAAAGTCAAGCCGAAATGGCTCAGTCATTCCTCAGAACAAGACTAATGGGAAAAAAAATAAAATAAAAAAACCTGCCTATACCTGTAAATAAAAGTCTTGGAGAAGTTCAGAGCAGGGTAAAAACTGACCTTTATAATGAGCATTCCTTACTGATGAAGAGCAGGAGGAAGCAAGGTTGCATAGTCTGGAAAACACCACGTGACAGAGTTTCCTTGTGCAAGGACTCCTGCTTTGTGTGCATCACTGTGGTTGCTACCAGAGCCTCTGAGCAGCACGGCGTGCCACTGGGTTCAGGGCTGGCAAGTGCCCTCTGCTTCCTTGCCCACTGCTGTCGGCAAGGGACTGTCTTCAACATCAGTGGTCCTAGTGTTTCTTTCCATGGGCAGACTTGCTGTGCAGTCTTCTGGATGATCTTTCAATGGATTTACACATTCTTCATAGTGAAAGGTCTTTAATATCTGGTGTTTGGAGGTGAGGAGCCCCCAGAATGGCTGTTGAAGATCAATAGGAGTTATGAGGGGGAATGACCTCTGAAGGCTCTACCTTCAGGGGCACAAATTGAGCTTGAAAAGTGTATATAGCCCAATCTAAAGCAGTAAAGCAATCTGCTTCTTGCCTCAGGCAGACTTCACTGTTACTGTCAAATTTTTTTTTTTTTTTTTAAAGTGGTTTGAAAATGGTCTACATTCAAATATGAAAAAATTAACTTTCTTAGATACAGGAATTCCTAGGATGGAAGTAATTCTCTTTCTCTTACCCAGAACTGTTCAACTTCTTGCTTACTATAATGACATCTGTTGTTTTGCTTTGGAAAAGTGGGGAATCAATGGGAAATGCCTCCCATGTCTCACTGCCAGAGGTCTTGGTTTGCCACCCGTGAACTCTCTAGGTGCCATTTCACCCCGTGGTGGCAGGGCTCTGGGTCTGACACCCCAGCAAGGCTGCTGGCACCTGCCTGCCCTCAGCTGCTTGGCCCGTGTGTAGGATACATTTTGTTATGTACTTTGGCCCTTATTTCTGTCACAGTTAAATTTCATAAGTCCATTTGTAAGCCACTTGTATGTCCGAGATAAATATGTATTTCTTATAACATGAGCATGTCCCTTTCTGTTTGATGGTACAAGGCTCTGGTTCTGGAAAGGTTATGTACTGAAGTTTGTATTCTCTGTTTCATAGGAAGGTAATTACAGTTGCCCAACCACCTTGATAAAGTTCTTTAACGGTTTTGTAGATGAAATATTGGAGCATTATAAAATGATATTTGGTTACCTGTAGGACTCCCTATAATTTGTTGATTTATATTTTCTTTAGAAAAACTGTGGAAATTTCCTTCTGATATTTGCTTCTAGTTTTGCTTTTAGCTTACAATAAGCTGTAATGACATTTATTTCTAAGCTAGGCTGGAGAACCTGCTGGAAGAGTGACTGAAAATGGAAACTGTTGTATTGTACTCCCTTGGTCAGCACTTATCCTGTGGACCACAAGTTCGGGTTGAGTACCAAGTCCTTTGCCCATGTGTAAATGGGATTAGCATTGTAAGGAGAAGTGTCAGAACACAAAAATATTATGAACAGAAAATACATGCTATGCTGTCCACCAGATAATAGTAATATTGACCATGATAACAAAATGAAAATGCCGACTTATGTCTAATAAACACGTTGCTTAGTAAATGTTTTAATACTAAATTGCTAATAATTACAAATATAATTAGACTATGTTAAATTGCAGTAGAATAAATAATTACTTGTAATTTACATAAAGGTGTTACTTAATAATAAGACTTAATAAAAAGTACTTAATAAAAAGTACTCTGACGTAGTACTTTCTATGACAGGATCTCGAAGTGCTTGACAAGGGGTGCTAGCCCATTGCGTCTGTCCTTACAGAGGGAGAAACTGCAGCAACATGAAGAGACTTGCAGAAAACCATGGCAAGGTGCAAGGTGATTGCTGCCTCCTCCGAGCGCTGCTCCCTTGCCTTTGCTGGGCTCCTTGTTCAACCATATTCCCTGATGTGAAACTGTTAAAGAGCACAAATCTTTCTGCAATACATCAAAATCAGAGATTTAACAACTGCTACCCAGTCTTGGGAGGGTGTAAGAAGTAAGGATGTAGGGAGCTGGGCAGAGACAGTGGGGTCGCGTCTCTCACCTGCGATGTGGCTGTGCTGCTCCCCAGCGAGAGCTGCCACAGGGCATGTGTGGCTTGTGGGACGTCCTTGCTGGTGAAACCTGCTTGTCACAGGCAGTAGGAGGTGAGGAATATGTGGTCAGGAACAGTCAAAATACCAAAATCCCAGTTCTCCCAGTTACCTCAGGATATGTTTGGTTTTTGTCTCTCCTGGAAGCGTAAGGCAGTTTTCCAGCTAGGACTGTTGGTTTTCACACTTCCAAATGGAAAACAACTGTATTTTTTTATATACGTAAGCTCTGGAAATGATATAAAAGGCCCAACATGTTTGATTGCAAGAAGACTTTACATTTTGACCCTAAATTATATTTATTAAAAGCCAACCAACCAACCAAAAAAAACAAACAATGTTGTAAAACGTGGAAGAATCCACAATTAGGAGATAAGCGAAGGCTGTTCCTCTGACAAGCCCTGTGGGATGGGTGAGAACAGTTGGTGCTGATGGTTTAGATGTGTCCAATGGGAAGGGAATTCCAAATGCGGAATTGGACCAGACTGCAAAAAGATTAAGTGATGCTGGAGTGGAAAACCACACAAAATACAGAAGTCTCTGCATGGATGTGATGTAGTGGAGTAAGATATGACAGGACTATCTGTGGGAAAAATGCATGTATGCATGAATAAAAACTGTTTTTTTTTTTTTTTTTTTTTTTTTTTTTTCCATCCACAAGTACATAATTATGTCTTAGAGATTTGTCCAAGGTTGGTAATATTTTCAATATTTTAAGTAGCTACAACAATATTTTACCATATTGTTTCTATCCTCAGCTTCGCAGTTAGCAGCTGGAGTTCAGTATTTTATTTATGGTTATTTTAAAAGTCTTTCCCATAACAGAGTAACACTTCAGCTTTTGAAAGAGCTACAAAACAAGCTGTCAAGTTGTAAATGAAGGAAATTATATTCGAGCAGTAAATTAAGTAGTTTGGCTATTGTGGGATTTCTTATTTAACTGCTTTTAAGTGTTCTTTCCTTTGCTCAGAACTCCAGATAGTCCAAAATAAGTGACATACAAAATCCCTTAAATTTTCAAGTGTAATTTCTTTAACATATTATATTGTATGTGTACATGTATGTTGTAGCCTCTTACTAAATACTAGCAGGAAACTAAAATGGATATTTACTGTAAATGTCATATTTTAGTGGACATGGTGGTGTGAAAAGATATTGTGAAACATCTAATAATGTAAGAAATAGTCAAAGAAGATGAATACCAGTACATAAGACAAAGTAGGAGTTGGCTGTGAAGGAAAGGCCTCAGAGCTCTTTTTGCTGGATACTTATGGAAATTTTCAACCTTAAGTAGATGAGCTAACAGATACAAAGTCAGCGTGATGCTATTAATTAGGAAGGAAGCAGCCATCACTGACAAAAGGCAAAAAATTAGAAAAAACTGCTAGGTAAATACTGCCTGGATAAGTGAAGAACAGCCAAAAGAACACGGAGAAAAATAGCTACTGGTGCTCTTGCTATCATGCAGAGAAACTTGGGGGCTGCGCATCACAGCCTCGTGTCAGTACTCCTGAGGATGCCCCATCAGGGCTTCAAAAGGCTGCTGAATTAATACGATCAGTTGGTTTCGATGACAGAACCTCAGGACCAACATCTCTTAGATGCCGTAGCTACTAGCTGCTTTTTATGCTGCCATTTGGCAGCCAGATGAGTGTCTTCTGCAAGGAAACGCGTCCAGCACCGTCAGCCAGCAGAGGCTGGCCACTTTGCTCGTGTACCTCTGGGAAGATCCAAATACTGAGGAGCTGAAGGCATTCGACTCCAGACCTGCAAGGCTGCCAGGATTCCGGCATTTGTCATGCTATGACCTGGTAAGTTTAACCTGAAGGAAACATCAAATTTTGTTATGTATCAGTGTAGACAGAGCTCAATTATGGAGTCTCGTTTCTTGTGCCAAGAAATTTCGGACAGTATTAAAAAGAGTCAACTTACTAACGGAGTAAAAGTTTTCTTTCAGTAGCCTGCACTCTTTAGACCCTGCTAGAAATGGTCTGTAGCACTAGGGTCTACTTATAACTTTGGTATAAAATTTGTAAACACAATTATTGATTTAAATTGACTTTACATTTATTGTTAGTAATTTAACTAAATACCAAGATAAAGAAACTTGATTCTAGCAACAACAACAACAAAACAACACCAAAAAGACACAGAACTGAAATAAGGTCTGATATACCGCTAACCAATTAACATCTTTCTTCTGGGGCCAAGAAATGCACATTTACCTTTAACCAACTGTCAGTCAGCCAATCTGATAAAGGTCAGCTATTGAAAACCCAGTCAGTCAGTACACAAACCAAGTGACCTGGGCAATCATGAGTTCATTTGCTGTTTTGGAAGGAAAATATGCTATTTTTATAGATGCATCTGTTGCACATCTTTTCTGAAAATCTTCAATGAAATTTTATGGTGGATATATTAATACCAACTTTCCCAGCAGTACTTCTTGTTCATCAGGGGTTCTTTGGGTATCTTGACAGCCAAGAACTTGGTTTTAAATAAAATGGTATCTTTTAATCTTTGTAAGAGGTTGTTTGCTTTTACTTTAGCCAGACAACTCTGCCCACCATTTAAACTGGCTGAATGCAGCTGACAGAGAAGAAAAAAGAGGAATATGAAGACTACTCCTATAAAAGACAATAATTTCATGTAGACATTTACCTTTCAGATTGGAGAATGAATCTTTAACTGCTTTTTTGTGTACCTAGATTTGAAAAGATCTTAAACTCTCTGTAGTGAGTTGGCCTAGGAAAAGTGTAGGTTGCCTGCCACAGCAGCGCAACCCGATACCCTCTAGCATCCAGTGCTGACATATGGACCTGGCCATATGCCTGGGTGCTGCAGAAGGAGGACAGCTGTATAATAACTTCCAACTAACAAATATAACTGCATGTGATTCCATGAGCTGGATGCATGCTTAACTCCAGGAGTTAGCCTAAATGTTTACATCACTATGCTGTTGTAAATCTCTCCACACTGTCTCTGCATAGAAGGAGTGTTTTGGATTTCCATTTTCAGCACTCCTCATCTCAGGGAGCAAATAATATCTCAAGATGTACATAGCTCTTTTTTTTTTTTTTTTTTTTTTTTTTTTTTAGAAGAGATAAGAAACCCACAGGTCTTTGTAATATTATCACAGAAACTATATGTTCTTTCTTAATAGGTGAATTATATATTTTTTCTTTTAATATTCATTTTTCTTTTATAAAGTACCAGAGATGTACGTTCCTTATCTGAAAGAGTGAAGCTGCTTCCCCTGCTAAACTGCTGGTGTCTTTGGCTGCGTCTTTCATCCTCTTGCATTCCACAGCTCTGGCATCTATTATCTGTCCTAGCTTCTTTTTTAAGAATGATGGCTTTTGCATCCTTAGTCATGAAAGCAGAACCACTGTCTTGATTTTACAAAGATCTGAAAGGACTAAAGACTTCTCTGTCTTTAACAAAAGATAATATGATCTTTTAACTGAACTGGAAATTTTATATGTGGATTTGCAGAATAAATTAAATTACTGCAATGCAAAAGCTTTGCACAAAAAAAATAATTTGAGTAATAATGCTGAATATATCTGTCTGCATGATTTCTGTAAATAAATATGATTAAAGAATTAGCAGATGTTTTCAGTAATTGCTCAGATGGTGTCAGTTGTGGCAGCTTGAAGATACAAGTTTATTGGTATTTGTTAAATCCTGATTTTTTTGCTTGGTTTGTTTTCTACTTGTGTTGCCATATGAAGGTGGAGACAGAAGTATTTTTGGTTTACGTGCCTATTTGTGAGCAGAATACTTTGTGATGTCAGCACTGCTGTAAAAGGGGTGTTAAAATGTGTAGGCTGCAGAGCAAGCAAGATAGTATTTTCCCCAGTATATACGGTGACACTGTGCTGCTACATATGCATGTAATAGCATTGTGACATGTGACATTGAGAGCACAGTGTATGGGAAGCTATGGTTTTACCTAAGGAGATGACCTCTTCTCTAAATTGATTTGATAAGAGTGAGGCTGGAAGCATTCTGGGGCCCAAAGCCACCAGTTTTAGCCGATCCCATTAATCTCTTCCTTCTTACCATACTGGAGGACACACAGGACTTTTGTTCAGCAGCTTTCTCTACCCAGCTTTGTGGTGTCCTTGAGGCCTTTGCAGTTTTGTTCCACCTTTCTTCCTTTCTTTCCCATCTTTTCCTTTAACTCCACCAAAGGGATGTGGGGAGAGAAGCTGAGTGTTGGCACCCTGACTCCAGTCCCGCAAGGACACTCCACAGGCTGCTGTGAAGGGAGGCCTTGGTTGCACCGATCCCTCTCAGAATCTGGCTCCTGGGACTAATGCATCTTCTCAACTGCGAATCTGGCTCCTGGGACTAATGCATCTTCTCAATTGCAGTTGTACCTCTCTCAGCAATTGGAGGCTCAGGAGTGTGTGACCTCCCCAGGAAATCCTGCAGTGGGTTAGGACAAGTAACTACAGTGCAGAAGCTCCTAAGGATACTTTTTATTTTTATTTTTTTTTTTTTAAGCCTTCTGAGTTTTTTCTGTGTGCCTGTGTCTGTAATAGTGACAGTGGCTAGTGGAGAAAGGGAAAAGAAATGAGCAGTTTGGCCCAGTTTTAGATAGTATTACTGGCTGCTTCATGGCATTGGTCCATGGCTTCATGGGTTGTCTACAAGCCCCGAACTTCACTCTGTTTTCCTGTTTCATTACCTTTATCTTTTGTGCATACATCCTGGGCACAGTTTTACAGTGTGTTTTCCATAGTCAGAAAAGCCTAAGAGAGGAATAAGTGTCCAGACAACAGAACTGGAAGAAATGGGTTGATACTAAAATTGGAATTATTGTACTTTGAGACAAAGTTCATGACAGTAAGGAAACTGACAAGTCCTGATGCTATGTATCCCAAGAAATTCAGAGTTTTTAAAGCAGCTTTAGGAGTGATTAGACAGCATTGAGAAATCTGAGGGGCTAAAAATGTTTGAGGAAAAGAAGGCAATAGCTTTAAATCCATTTTGATTCTATGAAATTGCATAAATTGGATTAAATATATGAAAAACTTGAAAATACTTGGAGCTGAAAAAAATCCAGTTGTGGAAAAAAAATGGCCTGTGCTTTCTCACTTTTTTTCATTGTCTATAGCTACTATATATGAACAAGATAAGTATTTTTCCTGTGTCTTTTTGTATATCTAATGCAAAGGCCTCAACTTGTGCACATCTAAGTGGTTTTTGTTAACTTCTACAGGGTACGGGTTGCGACATCAGCCAAACCAGAGGCCCATCACTGACAGCTGTCTTTAGAGAAACCTTTTCTCAACTTTGTTCTGCATCACCTGATGTGCACTCATATCTCAATTCTGCCTGTTATAGAAGTAAATCGAGATCATGCTTTCTTAACTGACTGTGACAGCAAGAAATTGTTGAAGGATCTTGAGACTGTGAGGAACTTGAGTCCACACTGTTACCTGAGCCTCAGAGTACCTGCTAGCTCCAGGTTATCTGGTTTGGGCTGCTTTAGGATGACAGAGGTATGCTGGTTGTGGAAAGATTTAGCAGAGGAAGAAATTCAGCTGCAGATTTTTAACAGTAATCTTGTCGTAGTGAGTCTAAACAATTTTCAGAAAACAGTAAAAAAGCTGAGGAAGATATTCTTTAATTTTTCTTCCTCATGCCCCTCCAAACCTCCTTTGCATTGAGCTGATATCAGATAATGTTATTATGAGATGTTATAGCTATCTCTTGCTCTTTATCCTCTTCACAGATCTAATATACAGATTTTTCATTTCATTTCATTTCATTTCATTTCATTTCATTTATTTCATAAAGGAATTAAAAATGTGACCTTAACAAACTTCGTTAAAGGAAAATTTACTAGGTCTTTTGGGCCAGTAGTAATATCTTGATAACAGAAATGCTTATCAGTGTGTCAGTGCAATAGAGATGCTTCTATCAACTTTCTGAAAACGAGTAATTGCAGTTTTTATCCCACATTAATACATTTCCTCTCCATAGTATAGTGTTTTTTTTTTTTTGTTTGTTTGTTTTTTTTTTTTTTTTTCCGTAAGTACGTGTCTGGTGCTCAAGAGGAGCAAAATTAAGCTAGCAGACAGCAAAGCAGAAGCAAATTAGATTTTAAAAGTCTGGGAATCACGCATGCTGTGCAATACAGGTGTTGCAATCTGCTTCTTAGCAAGTATCTTTTAAAATCAGACTGTGCTCCTTCAGACTGCTTAAATAAGACTTGTGCTAATTTCCTCCTTCGCAGACCTCCTCCTCCTTAGAAGCAAACCTAAACTGCTCCCGGAAGCAGGAGGCCGACATGGAAGCACCATGTGACGGACAGGAAGGGCTTTGCTGGCACAGCTCACCCCTGCCAGGGGATCTTGACAGACCCCCCTCCCAATTTCTTTATGTCAGGATGGCAGGGAGCAGCAGTAAAATATGTGTCTGTCTGCCAGGGGCATAGTAACTCTCTTGAGCTGTTTCAGTTCACCTCAGCCAGCTGCTGTATGTTCACTGTCAGTATATGGTTACCTCTCAGTAATATTTTTGTTTAACTCAAATAACTCTTAAAAACAAACAAACAAACAAACAAACAAAAACCCTTGCACAAAACTGTGTCTACACATGCAGATTTATAGTGCTGGAAATAAAAATCATCATTTGGACCTCGTTAAGATTTTCCTGGCAAAAAAATAATGCTGAGAGCATGTTTTGATCAAGCATCTCACATAGCAGCAATGGTAAGAGAGTTTAAAACCAGCCTGCATTATAGAAACAGGTCTTTGTAGTCTCTTAAAGTTTCTGCTAGTTTTTCCACCCCTCAGCAAATGGTGGTGCTAGCACCTTATTTTTCATTCCCTGTGTTTCCTCATTTCATGGTCATATCAGCCTCTTGGTGACTGCCAATGAGCAGATCTCATCATAGCTGAAAATTCAGGAACATGTGCAAAGAAGCCACCCAAATGGGCAAGAAATTTGAATATTCTCTCTCCTGTTTTTTTGCTTTAAAATGAGAAGACTGCAGGTATGAATCTGTCAAAGTAGGTAATCTGTTTTTGTTTGCTGTTGTTTCTGTTTTGATTCATATCTGTTGTGACTTAATTGCATGTCTATATTTATATGTACAGTGGGTTGATGTATGTTTCTCTGTGCTGCACCTATTGTGCATTTGTGTTCTAGACTATGAGCACAGGACTCTGTCTGAGTCTGCTTTTGCCAAAATTAGCTTCTGGAACAGTAATCAGTAGGATGTAGAGTGCCCTTCTCCCAAAGCAGCAGTGACAGCTTCTCTACTATATTCCAAGCAAAATATATTGTATTCATCTCCCTGTGAAGTTCCATGTTGCAGAAATACCCATTGGCATCGTAGCAGTGTTACAGACTGTGCACTGGGTTGGGGAAGTACATAGGTGACAACCCTTTGGTAATACATAATAACTATTGCATAGATTTGAAGGGTGTTTATTGAGTATATCAGTGCCTGTTCAAGAAAATACCTACTAGCTACAGGTTTTAGGTTTGGAGAAATTTCCAGAAATTGCTGATGACTTAGACCATTTAATGTAGCGGCAAGCGTACAACTGCTGTTAATTTCGCCCATTGAAAATCACAAGCTGGAAAAGCCGTTACGAGTTGTTTTGTGAGGTTAGTGTTTTATCATCAGGTTGAAATTGTGCTTCTGGCTGTTAGTCACCAGGCTGCCAAAATTCAAGTGGCTTGAAGTGTGGGAGCTACTGGATCTGCAGGGTAATAACGGGAAGGAGGTTATTTTACGGCTGATCTCCCTGCATATGTAGTGTGTTTCCCTGTGATAAAGCGGTTATATCAGCCCCACCTATGATTAAAGTTGCCTGACACTTCCCACTATGGTCTTTGTTTTCAGATGCTTATATTTTAGTCAAACTATAACTGTCTGAGTTGAAATCTGACTTCTCCTTATGTTGGTCTGCATGACTGACACAGGTCTTTTAGCAAAATTATATCCCAAATACTTCATTTTAAAAATGAATTGGAAGTAGACCCCCTCAAACTATATATATTTTTTGAAATGCAAATAGTTTTGCAGGGATAATCTCTTCTTTGTGGAACTCCAAATGTATCCGTGGGGCCATTGATCTGCAGGTCACAGTTTCGTGATCGCACATGTGGAGGGAGAGCTAGTGTAGGCTTTGTGTTAGTGTAGAAAACGTGGACCCTAACGGAGTTTTGCACATATACCTTGTGTGCTGGCAAAGGTATTTTCAAGTTCTGCTCAGCCATCACTAAAGGAAAGCTTTCTTGCATGATTCTGTCTGTGCTTTGAGTGGAGGCTTGACGCTTGGAAAAGAAATGGCCATTGGCTAAATGGTGACCTATCTCTGTGAAATCAACTCAAATCTGGCAAAATGGTAATCTTTTAAAATAAAACATCATTTAAAAATGCTCATATTTGCTGGATGTTTTCAGCTTTATTCCCTCACGTTTATCTCTGTGTGCCCAGGCTGGGATGGTGCAGGGCTGAGCAGACCTCTGCTGTAACCGAAATTCCTGGAGTGCTTCTGGCTTCACTGGCTCATCGGTATGGGGTTCCTTCTCTGCATTATCTTTGTCTTATTTAGGAGGAAGCTGCCTAAAGTTGAAAAGAATAATGGAGGAGAGCCTGACCTTGGGCCAGGGATCAAGGCAATATACTGAGACATGGTATCTGTTTGTAGAAGACCATGAAATACAGGGACTGGAGGTGTATGTGGAAGTGGAAACTAGGCACTGGGTTTACTTTTCTGGGTAAGAAGTCAGGATGGGCTGGATAAAGAGGTTAGGATGATGAAAGGAGTTAAGAGGTAGATAGCCTGAGGAGAAGTGAGGAGTTTTTTTTAAGGCTAGTACAGAATAAATATGTCTGGCAGGGAAAAAGAATGGGCTGTTCAGCCTAAACAGGTGCTTCCTGCAGGAGGAACTGGAAAGGTGGAAAAGATATTCCCCTCCAGAGCCTATGAGGAGGTCAGAAAGCTGGGGGGTGAAGACCAAAACTAGGTAAGAAAGGCAAAATCTGAAGAATTACCTGTGAGGAAGTGCCAGCATAAGAGAGGCTGTAAAATAGTGGGTGGCGTCCCTCACTATGGCAGGTGGGATAGAACTAGGTGATATTTAAGGTTCCTTCCAACCTGAGCCATTATTTGATTCTATGAAGAGAAGTGACAACAGAGGTTTTTGTGATGGACCTTAGTTCTACACAGTAACTGAGACTGTCAGAAGGCAGCACATAACTGAATTTTTAAGAAAGGAAGAATGTTTGTTTTTCAAACCAAGAAACTTGCACACAACGTCTACTTTAAATACATTAGGAGTTTTGCAGTATCAATAACTCAGTGACTAGATTTCAGAGATAAAACATCTTGTGAGGCTTTAATTTTGGACTTACTTGTCTACAGCCTGAAAATATTTCTCATTGCCTAACACATACGCAAAACAGGAGAATTGAATAGTCTGTGAAAGCTCATGTCCTGCTTCTTTCAACATTATTGTAAGGTCAAAAGCAAACTATTTTAATAAATATATCATGCTGGGGGATAATTTCACTAGGGAATTACCGAATACAACACCTGTATTATCTATATTTGTAACAGGCAGAGAGGGGTGAAAGTGACAAAAAGCCTCTTGTTCTGACCTGAACAGTATGCCAGATATTAGAACAAATTCTGAAAGTAATAATTTAAAAAACTGAGCTAATCAGTTGGAAACAAGAGAAAAAAATCACGTTAAGACATGCAGTGAAGTGGCAATGCAGATGTACAAATGGAAACAATAAGGACAACTGTTTTAAGCTTTGGCATGCTTTTACCTTTGAGTGCCTGACTTTGTGACCCTAAAATGTTCTTTTAATTCTTCTCTTGGAGGAAGGTGGTTGGTTTTCTCCACAAGAGTCTAACAATGATATAGTAAGCATGCAGAGCGGGTGACAGTGGACCAGTATCTAAGCATGAATTGGGCAGTCACTAGACTGTCACTGTACACACTACTTAAATATGTCTAAGAGCTGTGTTATAGATACTGGGTGAGTTTGAATTATTATCATGATGTCTGTTTTTTTTTTTTTTTTTTTTTTTTTTAAATTTGTATTTTTTTTCTTACAGTATCGGCAGGTATATATATATAGTTTTATTTTACTTCTCGAATCTGCTTGGAAGAATGATTCACTTAGTGTATCTAACTTTTTGCAAATGTTTATCTAGACTTCTATTCCTATTTTTTGTTACAGGGTGTTTGCATCCATTTCTATTAGAAAATTTTGCCTGCTTAATCAGCAGATGAGCTATCTGGTAGAGCAAAACTCTCACATATTATAATATTCTTTACCTCACACTGGCAGCTTGCACCCTAAGGAGAAAGTTTATGCTTATAAATTAAAGCAATCTAACTTAGGTGCCTATTAGAAATGGTATCTTTTTGTCTGCTCAATGGATTGGGTTTAGTCTATAGTTTAAGACCTACCTCTTTTCATTAATTATATGGGAAGCTGAAATGAGACAGGAATATCAAGAATAAAGTAGCATCATCAAATTAAAAAGCAGCAGCGTGCTATTTTCCTGTAGTCATCTGTTAGTGCCTAGTGAGACAAAGACTTGTTCACACTGACTGTCACTGAGTTGTCATGAGAAGGCCTTAACGATGAACCTTGCTTTCATTCGATGCAGCAGCCCATGCTTATATCCTTCTGCCTGTGAAATCAGAGCAAATTCTGCCACAAACAATTGGAAGGTGTGTGATTTTATAATTTATGAAGAAGCAGAATGGTTATGATTTTGGAGAATATGCTAAAGCTTGAGTTCCCATTAGGTCATAGTAATTGTAATGGTAAACAGTAAGAAGCCAAACATATGTTTTAATTGGAACAAAATTGCAGTTAGGCCTATTCCTAAGAACAAATTCTGTTTGCATTGTGCTGAGAGCCCCTTGATACTGTTAGCAATTGGGAAATTTTGAATTCAGAATAAGAGCATCAATTATATTATTTTCCCACTTTGTATGCCTTAAACAGGCTGAATCAGAAAAAACTGAATAGGCAAGATTTGATTTTTTTCAAACTAAGTAACATTCAAATAAAACCATATGACTGGAAACAATAGCTCTTGTGTCCTATTCCTGTTATTTACAGGTCCATATATTGGTCCTTTGGCTAGCTACCAGAACTCATAAAATGCTTTTAGGCAGCTGTGTCCCATTAAAGCCACATGTTACATCAATGGGAAACCATAGGAGTGCAGAGCTGACAGGGATTTTAGATCACTTATCTGTATAGACTGAGGAAGGATCAAGCATGCCACCCTGGAAGATATTAAAAGCCCTCCGGGGAGGAGATTCCAGATCTCTTTAGTTAGATTATTTTGGCATTTTCTTCCTCTGGCCATTAGAAAGCTTTTTGTAATGTGTAACTCCTCTCACAAATTTTGCTTATCATGGTGGCCATGGTAAACTATTGATTACTGCCCTCCTTATAGTACTGTTACCTGTTGTAAGATCATTGTCATGTTTATCCCCAGTCTCCACTTCTTAAGAGAAAAGAAACCCAGTCAGTACAAACTTCTTTATCTTTTCATCACCTCTTCTGTTTAAATCCTCTAATACTGTTACAGTCCTCTGGATTCTGATTTGTTTGCATTTTTCTTGAAAGTAGGTGAAATTAATTCTCTGTGCAAGAATCCATCTGTGCCAAATGCAGCAAATTAATCACTCCTTTGAATACATTGGATGCTTTTACAGCCTAGCCAAATATTCTCTGTATTGTGTTTGTACATTTGACTTGATTATATCTATAACTTATAACTTTATGGCTTGGTTTCCCTTAATCTAAAATGAATATAGAATGTAGAAACGAATATCTTCCCCTTGTCAATGTTCTAAATAAAAGGCACTGCAGAGTAAACAAGTCTGACTATTAAAAATCATCTTTTGTTAACAGTTCTTTTGTTAAAACACAGAATTAAACACCTGGAGGGAGGAACTTTGTTAGCAGTGTCTCTTAAGAGTCACAGATTTGTCAGTTTTGTTCATGCTCTGAGGTAAAATGGGGAATGGTTAAGTAAGCTAGGACTCTTCACTATGAAAATAGATGATTTGGGGAGAATTTGGGGAAGGCTTTGCAGGAGGATCTGGATAGGCTGGACCGATGGGCCGAGGCCAACGGTATGAAGTTCAACAAGGCCAAGTGCCGGGTCCTGCACCTGGGGCACAACAACCCCAAACAGAGCTACAGGCTGGGAGATGTGTGGTTAGAAAGCTGCCTGGCAGAGAAGGACCTGGGAGTAATGGTTGACAGTCGGCTGAATATGAGCCAGCAGTGTGCTCAGGCAGCCAAGAAGGCCAGCAGCATCCTGGCTTGCATAAGAAACAGCGTGGCCAGCAGGTCCAGGGAAGTGATTGTCCCCCTGTACTCGGCTCTGGTGAGGCCGCACCTCGAGTACTGCGTTCAGTTTTGGGCCCCTCACTACAAGAAGGACATGGAGGTGCTCGAGCGAGTCCAGAGAAGGGCTACGAAGCTGGTGAAGGGCCTGGAGAACAAGTCTTACGAGGAGCAGCTGAGGGAGCTGGGACTGTTTAGCCTGGAGAAGAGGAGGCTCAGGGGTGACCTTATTGCACTCTACGGGTACCTGAAGGGAGGCTGTAGCGAGGTGGCAGTTGGTCTGTTCTCCCACGTGCCTGGTGACAGGACAAGGGGGAATGGGCTAAAGTTGCGCCAGGGGAGGTTTAGGTTGGATATTAGGAAGAACTTCTTTACTGAACGGGTTGTTAGTCACTGGAATAGGCTGCCCAGGGAAGTGGTTGAGTCACCATCCCTGGGGGTCTTTAAAAGACGTTTAGATGTAGAGCTTAGGGATATGGTTTAGTGGAAGATTTGTTAGCGTTAGGTCAGAGGTTGGACTCGGTGATCTTGGAGGGCTCTTCCAACCTAGACTATTCTGTGATTCTGTGTGATTCTGTGATTCTGTGAATTTGATAGAAATCTACAAAGCTGTGTTTCTGTTCATCATGCCTATCAGTACATGGAAGCTAGAAGCCAAATTCAAAACAAACAGAAGGTGTTTTTCATGCAGCAGACTTTGGGAATTTATGTCAAAGGATATTATGGATAATTCACGTGATAATTTACATATATGTGGATAAATATGTGGAAAAGAGTTCCACTCTGTGTTAGTAAATGGATAAACCCTATCCATTTCAGTGAAATACACCGAGAGGAGAAGAGCTGGAGGGTAGTAATGTGCTCAGGAGTGTCATACCTGCTTGTTCTCTGAGCATCTGCTTCTGACCAGTACTGGAGATCAGACATTAAAAGAAATGAATGAACTGTGAACCAAAGGACTAAATGTAATGCTGTCCCGCTACCAAAAAACACAGCAGTTTCCTAACAGCATTACATTTTTACTAAAAGTTTGAAAGTTGAAAGGGCTTTAAGGGCTTTTTTTTTTTTTTTTCTTCTTTTTTTTTTCTTTTTCCCCCACACATGTAGGTCCTAATGTATTCTTGCACATTTTGTCTGCAAAATACAGATGGAATGGCAAAGAGACGCTAGCTAGGGAAAGTAGATTAAGCATGAATTAGAAAACTCAGAAAGATTCAAAATTGAAAAGAAAATTTAAATGAATGTTTTCCTCTTTGCTGGTTAATGTATTTTATAATTTGGCATAGTGGCTGTATATTTGTGTATAAATCAGTTGCTGAAAAGTGGAACAATATCAAGATGAACTCCCTAAATGAAGGCTGGCAATAGAAATTAAATCTAAAAAAATAAAGGAAAAATAATAATAAAAATAACAAGCCTTTACATAGCAAATCATGTCTGGATGGTGCACCAATGGAATACATCAAATTTGCATTGAGGTCAATGGCTTGCAACATTACCAAAAAGAGACATCTGTGTTTCAGACTCTGGAAAACAGATAGCACTTTAAAGCACTCGTTAAGCTTGTTCATGGGTATGGGGGAGTTGTCTACAAAGAGTCTTAAAAAAATGCAGAGAAAGTAATTATTGTGTCAGTGAAAACACAGAGGGTAGTAAATTCAAAGGAGCAACTTTTTCTCTGTCTGGCATAAAGGACTAACAGATTGGGCCTGTCATACAGCACATGGTAGAATATTCTGACAGAATTTGTGGAAAAGAGTGTATTTTTAATTTCAGGACAGAAGACAGAACTCAGGATGACTATTCTCAGCAATCAGATAAGAGGAAGATTGTTCATGGTTATATGGAGGCTGTGGGAGCTTTCAGATTTAGAATGCAAGGTCCTAGTAGCAGCAAAGCTGCTATACAGAGCTGCAGAGTGAGTTATATTCTAATCCTTTCTGTAACAGGATTCAAACTATTTAAATTCACAATAACCACCATTTGGTTAGGGAAAACAAGAAGATAAGACATGAAAATCTATTTCAAATTGCTTTTGGTATCTCTGGGCATATTTTCCAGAGATTTGATTCTTTTCAAGTGTCTGGCATGCTCAAGATTTGGAAATCCCGGGACATTAGCTGATGAGTGCTTTGGAAGACATTTTTAGAATTGGGAATATTGCATTAATTCATGAAGATTACTCCTACCTTTTCTTTATAATTTCAGTCCACCCTTCATATTTATGATTCTTTCTACCATATTATATGCATTTTCTTCTTCCTTGGCGCCTTTTAAATTCATGCAGACCATTGAAGTGGTCTTAAAAGTCACTTAGCCAAAGTAGATTTTATGACTTTTTATGTCTTTCCTGACAGATCATCCCTGCCAGCACTGTTTTGCTTTTATTTCTTCTACTAGAGACTTTTCCTTGTCAATATCTTTGTGGCAAAAATGTTCCCCCCCAAATTCATATATCTCAATGTCCCAAAGCTCTTAAGAGAGTACTGTTCCACTGCAAGAAAGAACAACATTTCTTCAGTTTCTTGCTACAGATTTCAAAAGATCACATCCTTCGCCACACAAGCTCACAGTTCAGAAGAAGTGATGCTTGAGTTGAGGGGAAGGCAGTGAACACATGCAGCGACAGCTTCTCTTTACTGTCAGCCTCTCAATCTAGCTTTTAGGTTATCTAATTTCTTACAGGTGTCATAGCAGCATGGACTTTCAGCAGACTTCATTCAGATGATCCAGAAGCAGTACTCAGGCATTCTCATAACACCTGAGTGGTTGGTTCCTCCCTCCTCCCACACCTCTCAGTGCACAGCCAGTGCCTGATCCTGATGCACCTACTGTTCCCTCCAGAGGCAGCACAGAATGCTGTCTTGGTATTATTGTCCCCTTCCCCCTCCATTGTTTTCTCCTGGAAACATTCACAGAGCTTGTGGTGAGCAGGTGGCAACCATAGGCAAGCTGGCTTGATTCATCTCTAAATCAAAGACTGGTTGTGACTGCAGAATTCAAAACATTTTGCCAGTAAAAGGTTGGTACGTCAGGAGTTTAGTGCATGATTTGTGGGTCTAAGGAAGAACAGCACTACACAGGGGGAAAACTGCAACATCTGATTATGCTGATTTGCCCAGACTCTTTTGTTTTAAAGAAAAATAATTATTTTATATGATCAGAAGGGCACTAATGAAATAATTAAACAAGTATTCTATTTTCTGCATCTCATGGATGTTAAGTAAACCATGTCTTAAAATTTACCCTATTAGAGATTGTGTTCTTTATCCTTTGCAAATGCTGAATGGTCGTAACAGTGTAACTATAGATAACCACTTAATTTGGCAATGTTGCTATTCTGGTCAGCTGGAATTAATTTTTTTAAGTCATGATTTTTATAATATGTCTAGCACTGTTTGTACTGTCACATGCTAATATATTCACTCCTTTCACTAATTATATAATTTTTTTTTTTGAAAGAGTCATGGATTTCTGGCAAGCTTTTTCTTTTATAATTTAATACTGCTTGATTCACACAAACCTATTGCTAGCCAGTAAATATTTTTTTTTAGTATTTGTTCCATTCCTTGTTGAACAATAAAGATAAACTTACAGGAAAATTACCAGAAACACTCTCTTGCTTTTCTTCTTCTTTTTTTTTTTTTTTTTTTTTTTTTTTTTGGAAAGGAGTACTTCTTTTTATCCTTTCCTCCAGTATCTCCCTAGATATTAATAACTTTTTGAAAAGATTGGCAGCCCTTCTCCACAAGATAGCTCTCAGAATTTACTGTGGGATTCATTGTCTGTACTCTTGTACAGATGTTATAAAATTTCCACTTAACTCCTACTTTCTTTCTAATTGTCCAGCCAGAGGACCAAGGAGTCTGCAGTCCTGGAAAATAAGTGTTTCTGAAGTCTTGGGGAAGCTGAGATCCAGTGCTAGTTTTAGGATCAATGGAGCTTGTTGCTGCAGCCTCAGCTCTTATGCTGGGTGCTGGATAGAGAGTCGTTATCCCTTATTGTAGCTAGCAGGCCAGAAGCAGATGTAGTGTCTTCATGTTGGTCAGACTGTCTGAGCTGAAGAGCAAGCTTGGCAAGAATACTGGATTGCTTAATACCAGGCCTTTAAGTATGTCTGGTGACAGAAGTTATGCAGAGCAGCTTGAACCTCATCAGAGACATTATTTTACAGGATCAAGCCCCCTGTTCCATCACAGGTGACCGACATTCCTTGGTACTTTGCATTTGCTTTCAATAAGCCAAAAGTACTAATATCTATGAAGTGATCAAAATCTGTGTATGATAACTAATCCTCTGCAAATTTTACCCTCTGAGATTTCAGATTTTTCTCCCCAAATAAGTGTGATCAGATCAGAGTGACGTGCACAGATCACTGTGGAAATTTTCAGAGAAGTGCCAAGAAAGTCTTCTGGAACTGCACTGCTGCAAGATTAGCAGGCCAAAGATGTCTTTGCTAGTGAAACTGTGACTAGGGGTACACACTATCAAGTGTGTACTATCTCTATTGTTGATTAACATTTTCCTCAGTTACTAGTGGATTTGAAAATTGTTTCTTCTTACCTGCTATGCAAACACATCATTCTGCTTCTTTTCCTAGTATGTTCTTTTCTTCCTAATTATCAGTGTTATTTTCTCCAGTTAACAACGGGTCTACATTTGGATAAAATCTAAATATATTTATATATGTCCTTAATTCTGGCAATAACCCATACGTTTTCTCCTGTACTGTTCGACTTTGTTAGAGCTTGTCTGCACCTTCCTGTCCATGCAATTAATTCTTTCCTCTTTGTCACTATTTTGGAGCAACAACTGTGGGACTGGAAGGAAGGGGAGTAGCCCAGAGCACTGATTTATTTATTTATTTATTTATTTTCATCTCTTTCTCCTTTCCGCTTATTCCAAAATCTTGGCATATTTCTCATTCATGTCTGACCATCAGCTCAAAGTAAACAGAGTTAAACCATTTTAATTCTCCTTCCTCTTCCTCTTCCTTCTCCATGCGTCATGTTTGATTCCTTATTTGATCACTGTGGACAACACATCTCATCTTTCACATTGCTCAGGCATGGATGTCAGCTTGGGTTTGGACATTCTTGCTGATGTGCAGTCTAATTCTGAATTGCTAATCAATATTAAATACTTCAATTAAAAATAATTTTAAATTAATACAAATTGATTAATTAAAATTAAATTAATCCCTAATTTTATCCAGGCTGTGATATAAGATTGTATGGTACACTTACCAGATTGTCAGCTAGATGATGTTTTGTGCTTTGAGGGAATCCCTCCCATGCAGAAGGTATTCCTTTCTGCCATTGAAATCCAGAGAAACACTGCCTTGGGATCTGCTTTGAAACGCCCTCTCCTCTGGGATGTTAGCCCAAATGTGTCAGCAAAGTGAGCGCTGACATGCTGTCTGCATGGTCCAGAAATGAGCAGATAAATGGTGGGCACTGTGGGCACAGGGGGCATGGCCTGGAGGAACTGCCAGGGGTATGGACGCTGCCTGGGAGTGCTGGTCAGGGAGGAGTGGGGCAGGCATGGGGGCCCAGAGGCAGAGGGCAAGGGTTGGCTGGGTTTGCTTTGCTCCCCCTTCCATAGAGGCCTTGGAGTAGGGAGGAGGGCACTCAGGCCCAGGGAGGTGTGGGGTAAGGAGAGAGTAGCGCCTTCACCAAGCTGTTAACTCTGGAGATAAAACTGAGTGAGGGTATTGGTGGAAGGAAACCAAAAGGCAGTATTGGAAAGGTGAGGAGCGAAGTGAGTGGATGAAGAGCTTGAGGAATGCGGTGTGGGAACGAGCCTGAGACGGGAGGCTGTGGCGTGGAGGGGCTAGAAGGGAAGAAGGCTTGTGTGAAGCACAAGGGAATTGTGCTTCATGGTAGGAAGGCTCTGCAGGAGGATCTGGATAGGCTGGACCGATGGGCTGAGGCCAACTGCATGAAGTTCAACAAGGCCAAGTGCTGGGTCCTGCACTTGGGGCACAGCAACCCCAAGCAGCGCTACAGGCTGGGAGATGTGTGGTTAGAAAGCTGCCTGGCAGAAGCAGCTTGTATCGGAAACAGTGTGCCCAGCAGGACTAGGGAAGTGATTGTCCCCCTGTACTTGGCTCAGGTGAGGCTGCACTTCTAGTACTGTGTTCAGCTTTGGGCCCCTCAGTACAAGCAGGACATCGAGGCCCTGGAGTGTGTCCAGAGAAGGGCTACGAAGCTGGTGAAGGGCCTGGAACACAAGTCCTGTGAGGAGTGGCTGAGGGAACTGAGGGTGTTTAGTCTGGAGAAGAGGAGGCTCGGGGGAGACCTCATTGCTCTCTACAGGTACCTTAAAGGAGGCTGTAGCGAGGTAGGGATGTAGATGTAGAGCTTAGTGGTATGGTTTAGTGGAGGACTTGTTAGTGTTAGGTCATGGGTTGGACTAGGTGATCATGGAGGTCTCTTCCAACCTAAATGATTCTGTGATTCTGTGAGACTGGACTTCTGGCATGGGGCAGCCATGGAGTGTGCTCTGTTATGAGCTACCTCATGATTTTATTGCAGGTTCCACAATATGGGGATTTTTTTAATAATGAAAAAAAGAGTTATCTTAAAAAAGATCGCATTACACTCCCTGTTTGTTTAAGATGAGTTTCTGTAACTCACAGCTGCAAAGAAAAGTTGGAAAATTTTTCCCAAAAGGTAAAAATGTGAAGTAAAAAAAAAATCCCTAACCGAGATCATGCCGTTTTTGAAATAAGACCTGGCTTTTGGATACTTAGAATTGGCAGAATAAATAATTGGGAACAGGAAGAATGAGGTGTTTGTTTGAAGTAGCAGTTTAATGTAAGAAATATGCTTGACGTGAAACAAACAGGGCATAAGGACAGAGTTACATCATCTAACTGTGCTTGTTGAGTGCATTCATCTTGCTCTTTGGTCTGTATGCTATATAAACTATGATAGTCCTGGAGAAAGAGCCTATGCTCCAGTAAGTGAGATTTCAAAGGCAGTATTTCCAAATTCTGTATGTAACAATCTAGACCATAAGACTGGGCATCTGGCTGGTCTGTAGAGTAAACCTGTCTGAATAAATAAGAGAGCAGCTCTGAGTTTACGTCCCAGTAACTGCAGCTCTAATGGTCTCTACACCTGACTATAACCGATGAGGCTGTACTTCTAAAATTTCCTATCTTCCCATGAGGGCTGACTTAACAGTTCCCCCCCCCCCCTTTTTTTTTTTTTTCCTCTCCTTTTTTATTTTTTCCTTAAATTTCCTGTGAATTTAATTGTTGGGCCTTTCCTACCTTTTACGTTGAGTTTAGCTGTAGGTTTCAGTGAAGCCATATTGCTTGTTTTGCCCGTGCCAGAGACCTGCAAGGGCAGCAGCTGCTGCTCCCACCCGCAAGGAGAAAATGAGTGAGTGGACAGGGGCTATTGCTGGAGGAAGTTCTTGCAGCTCTCCAGGCTCACCTCACTATTTTGGCAGTCACAGGCGAGTAAGTCTGGTTATTAGGGATCTACCTCAGCCTCTCCTTCTTTGCCTTAACCCTTTCTTTCTCCTCCTTTCCCCTGCACATCCGCCCATGTTTATCCTTGTGTTTGTAGAGCTCTGTTGCCCATGTTTCTGAGAAGCTTTCAGGCAATTTCACTGAGGCTAGGTGCTTAAAACAAATAACTGATTTTTTTTTTTTTTTTTTTTTTTCTCAAAGATTTGAGTGAATGGTCAGTGTGATGGTTGAGGTGGCGTGCCATCAAAGGATTATCTGCCTTTGGTAGATTGTTGTGTAAAGATAAGTGTGTCAGGATTGTTGCTGATTGAGTAAATACACCTGAATTGTGCTTCGGTGGGTCAGTTTATTACTCAGCAGCCTGGTGGGACTGCTACTTGGACAGAGATTTGTAATAAACTGGAGCAAGGTGGCTATTATGCTGAGGTAGTGTGAATTAAACTATTAGTACTTAATAAGCTTACTAAGCTGCTTTTTTTTTTTTTTTTTTTTCTCCTTCAATTCACTTTTACTTCAGACACAGAAGTACAAATGAAGAAGAAGGATTGCTTCCTTTTCCAGGAGCAATACCCCTACTTAAATGTTCAAGATTCAGAGAACGTTCTTGGCTTGCATGTTAAAGAAACATTCACTGCTTCTTCACAGTGACTGCTTCCTACTGCTTGAAGAGTGCACAGTCCCACAAGTTTAAAAATCTGTGTGCATGTCCCTGTAAATTTGTCAACATAGATTTTTTTCTATTCATATTTTCATGGGGGATATTTTGTTAAGAGCAACATTAAAAACTAAAGCCAGTTCTTTTTCTAAATTCCTGTCTTGTATATGTGGAGGTGTCAGACTTTTCTTGCATTTTTAACAGCAACTGCAAAAAAATTATTAAACTATAAATATGTATGAAAATACAAAGATGTATTAAAATATAAAAAGTGCCCTTAAGGATAAACTTGCTGATAGATAATTTGTATTGAATTGTTCTGAAAGTGGAATTGAGAACAGGACAGAAAATCCTTGATTTATGTATCTTCCATGTTTCTCTGTTAGGTTTTGGCTTTTTGTAGATTTTTCTCAAAAATGTGTTTACTGAAAATACAGCATGTTAAGCTACAGCTGAGAGGGAAGTCCTTGGATTCCTGTTCTTTTTCCTCAAATAACCTTCCTGATGGCATACATACATTTTGTATGTGGTTTACAGAAGCTGCATCTGACTCAGGAAGTCTCCATAAATGAAAATAGCTGGAGATTGGGCAAGTGTGGGGAGAAATACTATGGTTGCTTACATTTTCCTGTTCTTTCCTAGACCTCTGCATAGTGTTGGAAACTTGCTGCTGGGCAGATTGACACAGCATGGCCTACCCTATCTATGCCCTATGGCCTTCATTTCCCTAAGTACAATGAACAAGATTTTATCTCCAGCAGTGCTTCTGGAGGTGACTTGTGAGGGTTGCAATGGCATGGTGCAACACTGGTGTCCAACTAGAAGCCTGCTTTCTTGGGAACCAGGTGCTAAGGTGCGTATGGGGTATGCTCAGCAGTTGGCAATCAAAGGGAAGATGAACTACATCGCTTCAGTCTGTCAAGAGGAAAGGTGTGATAGAAGGATTTCATGGCATCATCTGACTGCCAATATACTGCTTAGATTTAATCATGACAAATGGAGTCTGGCTTGAGCAATGAGAGCATACTCTTAGGAGTTTATTCTGCAGTCTTGAATTGGCTACATAGGGAGTTCATCTCCTGTACATTTAGCTTTTCTCACTTTGCCCCAAAGGTTCAGACACTGATGTCCAGAGCACAGAGCACTGGTCCTGTGGAAGATAAAGGTAGAGATTTTGAGCTTTATGTTCCTAGTAGCCTGTCTTAATAAACATATGGGGAGCAGATGAAGCTGGCAATGCTATGTGTACTGAAGATTCACAAATACAGATGTCTACTGGTGTACTGGGGCTATCTATGCCCATTTGACTCCTCGTCCCATTTAGGAGAGTAGTTGTTGCCTCAGCTGTGTTTCTGGTTGATAGCGTATATTTCCTCTGTTATAGTTTTCCTCACAGTACTCATAGGAATCTCTGCTTTTGTAGTGAGATAGAGTTTTTCTGGTCGGCTTGCTTGGCAAGTTGTGGAACAGTCTGTGTACTGTAACACCTGTGCCAGTGTGCATCAGAGCTCATCCCATCCTTCTGAAGAGTCCGTAAGTAATTAGTGAGAGCCAAAAACAATGTATCATCTGGTCAAGTTTAGATTCAACAAACGTGAATGAAGTTCTGGAAGGAGATTAGAAAAATGAGAGGGAGGGGAGTTTTCCTTTTTCACTGTTTACTCAGTTTCTCCACTGAAAATCTAGGCACCACATTTTTCTCCATCAATCTTACTGTTCTTTATCTGCAGACTCTCCCTTCTCCTTTAATAACCCAATTCCATGATATAATAATAATATGGCTGAAAATTGTATGGATCTTGAGTGGGAGAGTCAGTACACCCTTCCATGCCAATGGAAGGAGGCATAGGCCACTGTTGAAAACTCAACCTCAGCTGGAATATCAAATGGCCCAGGTAGGTGAGAACAATTCCATCTGGTTGGGTGTCCTGGCCACTGTGCACATCCTGCCCTGACTGTGAGGGCAGAGGAGCTGGTAAGCACTACCAGGAATACTGGGAAAGAAAGAAAAGAAGCTGGGGACTCCTGCACAACCCATCAACAGGTAAATACATTTTTTATAAATGTGTGTCATTCTGTGACAGTCAAAATAATTAAAACCTAAGCTTCTTCTGCTGGATGTTGAAGATTATGTTAAGTGTTGGAGGTTACAAAATTTGTTGGTGTATTTATTTTGATCATATTCTTTTGGAAAGTGAAACTATCTTTCTTTTTAAATAGATCTTGTCCTCAAAATACTGATTCCAGTGAGGCTAAGTTAAATAATTCTAACAATAACAGAAACTCCTTTTGACCTACCTGTTGACATCAATGACTAGTGACAATTCCGCTTTTCTAAATAGGCAGTCTAAGTTGTGTGCTTTATTGTTGATGTGCTGTTTTATTCCTGAGTATTTTGTGTTTGCTTTCAGACTGCGAGATGACTAACTTCTGCAAGGATCATCTCACTGCACACTGTTCTAGGCTAACGGCATGCATGTTGTAATATGAAATGTTTTAATTCTGTCTGATCTGCAGTCCCACACTACCTAGAATGAGCTAGCTGGTACATTAGGAGAAGGATGAAATTCTTGGAAAAAAAACTCATTGAGCTTCTCAAGAAATATTTTTAAAATTCATCCCAGTTCCACATTTTTTTTCCAGTTAAAATGAAAACATGAATAAGCATTATGGAAAAAAAGAAACTTTGTTATTTTCATGATAAAATATTTTGATGTTTTGATAGTAAACCAGCTTTCATTTTACATTTTG
Source organism: Oxyura jamaicensis (assembly GCF_011077185.1). Taxonomy (NCBI): domain Eukaryota; kingdom Metazoa; phylum Chordata; class Aves; order Anseriformes; family Anatidae; genus Oxyura; species Oxyura jamaicensis. The sequence continues at coordinate 51,904,338 of NC_048895.1, forward strand.
TTAATGATATATAAGTAGTAAGTTTTCCTGTTTAAAATATTTGCCACTAACCACTTCCTTTCTGTCAAACAAAATGTTGACGATCTGTAGCTTTTTCTCACACATTTTCAGTGCTTTCAAGTGTTCATAATTAAAGGAAAAGTTGGAAAAGTGAGGGCAAAGGAGAGAAGGGAATTTCTTTTGCTTTTCTTTTAACTTCTCCTACCAAGCATGTAGTCCATCCCTTTTCCATCTCTCTTGATCTTCCCTCTTCTCTTTTCTTGCTCAACTCCATCCCACAGCAAATCATAAAAAGAGTTAGTTACTCGTACAGTTCTGTTTTCCCTTGACTTCACTAAACTTTTTTCAAGAAGTAGCCACAAAATTTAAACTATCATTGTTACTAAATTATGCTACCAATATAAAGTTGTAGGTAATCAAATTTGATATTTATTTAAGTTCAAACTGAAAACGATTATGTGAAAACAAAATTTAGTTTTCCCTTATTAATTCACTGGCTTGTGTGGATTACAATCAGTATTGTTTAACTGGCAGTTCTGGTGCTTGCTCAAATTAAGATGCTATTAAATGCTATTAAATCTCTTATCTATCATTTTCTTATTACTTTCTAAACCAATCACCTTTTGGACTGAAATGTCTTGTGCTATATGTCTGAGGAAGGTAGAAGATTACAATCTAATCCTCACCAGTGGTATTCTTTGCATAATCTTTGCAAATTAGTTTTGTTTTGACTCTCTGATAGATCTTAGAAAATAACAGTAGTCATATACATTGCATTTTCTATGGGATCTTTCTGTAAAGCTCTTCAAGTTCTTCACTAAAGTTGGACACTGTATGTGAGCAAGTAGCTTGCTTAGGATACATCTACAATGTACTGAAATTTGGGATTGCAGACTATGTTGATAGGCAACTTTAAACTGCTTGACTACTTGCAGTCATAGCAACATGCAACCTACTTGTTCTTAAGTATTTAGTGTGTATCCAGACCCCCAAAGCAGATTTTGTAATTTGTGCTAAATGTCTTTGTTGCTGTGTCTGTCCTTTTATCAGCACCTGACCTGAATAGTACTTCTTCAAGCATGTCTCCACAGCTGTAGTAATCATCAGGAAAATTCATCCTTGCACAGGTAATAATATAGCAAACATAATGACTGACAGAAAACTTCGTCTTTTTAATACATCCCTGTGAACTTTTATCTGCATATATTCATTTCTGTCCTTACATTTTCTCTTCCAAGATTTTTTTCTCCAACCATACATATGCACTTGTAATATGTGTTCTGTAATGTCTGACAATTCCTTTATTGTATTTACCAGTCTGACCTCTGAAAATGTTTCTTTTGATTAGAGATGGCCCGTAGTACCATGTAGGTTTGAAACAGCTGAAAAGGCCTCCCTGATTTATTCCTAGCCTGTTACTCATTACATCAGTTTTTGGCAGGAGGTCAGCAATGCAGGTTTCAGCTTCTTGGCTTCTTGACTAGATAGATCCTGATGTTAGAAAGATACATGTACACAAGGGTAGTATAAAATTTAATGAAGACAGATCATCTTTGTATACAATTTTTAAACTGTTCTTTACTCATGAAATGGAAGTCATTTTTTTAACACTTTCTCAATTTTACTTTGAGTATTTCATAGAAATAAAAACATTCCTTGCTATAATTATTTTGTGAATGTTACAGATGCTCTAGCTTGGTTCTGTAATGTATATTTACACTGTAACATTTTTGGTTGCTCAGCTTTTTAGACTTTCTCTCCTGTATTCCTTCAAAAGATTGTATGTAAATCACTAGTGTCTTTTAACTGAGTAGGCCTCTGGGACTTTTACATTATAAAATGGAAATTCTGAAATAATTTCTAGATTTGCTAAATCAAATAGGGGTGTATTTCCTGGGATATCAGTTCAATGCCAGGAAAAATTTCCACAGTTAATGTCCCCTTGGGAGACAATGAAGTTGATTCTGGTTTGAAGTAGTCTTGCTCTAAAGAAAAAAATACTCTATAGCTGGACACTTCAGATGTGAATTCCATACAGTAGATTCACCTAGGCCAGATACCATCGTTAAAGCCAATATGTATTTCTGATTTGCTATTAGGCCCTCATGATCTTAGTGTTAGGGGACAAAAAAAAAGTTCATATATATTTAATATAATATAAATTTATATATAATATAAATATATATGTGAACAGTTTCTGGATACTCTTGAGTCCATTATAAAGCCCATTAAAGCAAAAGGGAATCTGTCCACTGACTTTGTCCAATGGACTTTGTCTATCTTAATGTTCTAGAGCTGTAACAAGAAAAATAGTTTGTTTAACTTTTTGATTTAAACCATATCTAATATTATGTTTCTAGGAATTAGTTTGTTCATATAAATGCTGAGCTTTCTTGAACAGATGGTGATAACGATGACAATGAGTTTGTTATTGAATGACATATTGGAAATATGAGGCCAAAATAACATATTTGATGGTGATCTAGGGAGAACCTAATTCGATCACAAAGATATTTTATTTGAAAAAGTCTTTTGCAGCCTGAGATTTACTGTAATTTTTTTCAGTTTCTGTGCTATTGATCACTGAGTAGACTCCTAGTTGTGTAGTTGCTTGGTGCATACTCATACTCCTCAGAAAAATATTTTTCTGAACATACATTTTTGGTATTGTAGTAAAGGCTAAATTCCAGCTGCACAGAGTTTAAATTGACTAGTAATATTAGGTGACAGTACAGAACTAGATGACGACTTTCCTTATAAAAGAGTCTGAATTTGCATTTTGTTACTCTAACAAAATACCTCATAGAATTGCATAGTATCAGAATAACCCCAAATTAAAATCTCATTTACACCACTTATAGCATATGTATCATTTTATTTTGCTAAATTTGTTTAAATTGAAAAAATATCCTAGTAGCAGTCTGCAAAAATAATATGACTTTTATGTCTCAAGACTTTGCAATAAATTGGTGGAATAGATAGTAGTTGTGACATACTGATGGCTGAGACAGCAGGTGTCAGATAAAGCTATATAACCTGACATTCCCCTGTTTTTTGCTATTTCTCTTAGCAGAAGTAAAGACTGCATAAAACAGAATTGTTTATTGAGAATGATATCTGAAAGCTGGTGGCAAAGCTGTTGTCTCAGATGTGTGAAGTATTATGTATGTGAACAGATTAGGAAATGCCTTGTATTTCCATGCTCTTCTCACCTGCAGCACAAAATTACTCAATTAGTGTCTGTGTTTTTGTTAGGGGTTGTTTTATTTGCTAGGGATGAGAATTTAGAATTAATTTTAAACAAGGAGAAAAAAGTCTTGAGTCAAAGCAATCATCCCTAGAGTAGGAGGATTAGGTTTTGTTATTCAATTAAAACTGTTTGAATTTTATTTTTTTATTTTTATTTTTTCTAGGAGTCAGGGGATATGATCTTTTATACCACTACTTGATATCCTCAATTATAGAAGGTCATTAAATGTGTTTAAATATCTTACATGAGGATTGTGTTTTCCAGGAGAACAGCTTGTGTGTACAATATGTGTGTTAGTGCTTTCACCAAATTTATCACTAGATACTAGTAAATTTGCAGGGATGTGTGTGGTGAGTTGAAATAAATTAGGGGGCCATCTGTTGCAGAGGCTTATATTTATGCTCTTAAAGGACAATTTTAGCACCAGAATTACTAGAGTTAGTTCAAATGGTTTTGGATTACACCTACAGAAGAGAGATTGAAAGAGTGATATAATTTACTCCTGTTTTGTATGCCTGCTAAAGCTAAAATGTATAGTAAATCTCTGCTCTTGTTTTGGAAATAATCTAAGTGCATAAGGAAGTATATGAACATGTAAATCAAATTGTGTACATTTTTGCTGAAAATTCTCAGAAATTTTACTGAAATGTGCCCTTTTAGAAAATATTGGAACTTGGCAATAGCAGTAAGATTAAAATTTGGCACTGGTGAAGAAAACTTGTTTGAGGGTGTATTAGTATTGTGAAAAGAAAATGGACATAATAATGTGTTTTAAAACAGATGTGGAATAGACTGCTGTCCTTACTGTTTTGCTTGCTAATTATTCTATTAATTTATAAAGAAACTCTCATGTAATGTGTTCAAGCTAGTCACGCCTCTGGGCATAAGTGAATACCGAGCTTGAAGAAGATTATTTGTTTTCTCCTGGCTCAAGACCTAAGTTAGCTAACAAGAAGGAAGAATACAGATACATGTTTCTACCAATTTAAGTAATTAAAACTTGTCTGCACTCTACCTGCAACTGTATTCTTTAGCTATGAACTGATTTTTGGAAAATCAGAATGTGCTGTCAAGGCAGGTCAAGTATGAGATTGCCAGATGTGTTTGTCTCTATCATACTTTCAGTAGGAATGTTATAAAATAATAGATATGTATTGGACAGTACCTGAGTGAATACGTGGATTGAGTATTGAAATGCTCTCTTTGGCAAATCACTCCTTTGATGAATGCTTAAATTATCAATTCATTACTGCCTATATACATCCATATTAATAGAAACAGGGGAAGGAGGCATGTGGAATACAAGACCTGGTGTTATGGTTCCAGCTGTACAAAAAGATATTCTGCTCTGTTCCTGGTTTTGCCCACTTTGTATTAGGCTCCAAGATTTACTGACACTCTTTTGGTTCCTCACCTAAGACTCTTTACTCTGGAGATGATGTACTTCTTCCTTGTCATGCTTTCCCCCCCCACAAGGGTGTATTTCTTTCCCTACTTTGACATTCCTTTAGTCCTTGATTCATTACCTTTGCCTGTAGGTTTGTTTTGCATATATTTCTGTCCCATTAAATTACCTATGGTGGAATGTTGTTGCATTTCCTCCTCCATATGTTTTGCATCTTTCAAACTGAAAAGTGAAACGTGGGAAAATATCTAAAATAAAATATCTAAAACAAGGTATGTGTTTGACAACAAAAGTGTTGCTGAGATGATTTGCAATGTGCTTGGGATGCACTGCGACAATACCCTGAGAAGGGTATTAGTACTTATCTAGACTTTCTCTAAAATATGTTATAGCATGCTGATATTACTTCTAAAATTGACTCAAGAGACAATTTTTCATCCAGGACTCTTAAATCAGTGAAGAGTATAAAATTGAAACCTTTTTTTGAGTCATTTTTAAGATCTATGGCAGAATCTACTATTTACTGTTTTAATTCCAGTATCCCAACACTTCTCATATTGCAATCAATGGAAACCTTCCAGTGCATTCAGTCCTGCCACATTATCTGCTTAATGGCACAAAGTCATGCAAAGCTTTTCCTGAGAACATAGTAATAAAAATAATGTGTACCTGGTAGAATACCTGGATGTATGTGCGCACCAATATGCACTACAGGCTTCAAAATGTATTTTTTTTCAAGGAAAAAATAAACTCTAAATCTTTTAGTAATTAATCAGTGGCAATAGCTTAGGTATGTTCTGCTGCTGCGCTTTGTCTATTGACTCTGAGTCAATGTTCATGTTTCCTTTCACAACGTTCAATAGAATCAGGGAACATAAGAGCAACATTTTAGTGTTACTCTGTCATACATGAATCCGTACCTCTGTGAAAATACTCTGTGAAATATTCAGTACTCTGTGAAATATACAGTGTAAGTCTTGGGGTATGCTGTAGAATAAAATAGGTCTTGGTTACGTGGTATCCAAGTTTCGGTCTTGATTGAAACTCTTCTCTGATTTTGTATATATATATGTGTGTGTGTAGGTTGATAAAAAAAAGTATTTTTTTTGGGGGGGGGGGATTTAATTTGAGATATTACTATTAAGAAGAATTATCTTTGTATTATTTCACTGAAAGGAAAATAATTTGGTTTATTGTTTCTTCTTTGTATTATTTCAATTTTTATTGCACATTGGGAGTCTGCTATGATGAGCTTTGCATTGTGTTCTCTACTTCTGTTTTAATTTAACAGCCCTTGCAAGCCATTTTCTTTCCAAGGGTGGTCATTACAATATTTTGTCTTATAACCGCAAGATTGACTTTAGGGAGTAGAGCAGTAAATTATTTCCTGCCCTTGTCCTGTTAATATGTACAAGACATTTCTCTTTTCCTTGATCACTGTCTCCTTCATGTTGCTCTTTGCATCTTTTAGTAAAGTCTCCTTCTATGCTAACTGTCCTGACATGTGTTAGAATCAAGGAATGTTTGACATTATATAAAACAGGAATAATCTGATTTAAAACAAAACAGTAAATGGTGAAAAAGTTAACTGTGCAAAAGGTAATATTTTTTTTCCTGTAATCCAAACAGGTTGTGCTGGAACTTTTTCTAGAGCTTTATGAAATGGGAAGAGCTGTTATTCTGATGGTGACGATTAAAAAGCAACCTCAAAATCAGATAATATTATATCATTGTATAGAGCCTGCATTTGGTCACTAATTCATCTGTGCAGCCTTTGTTTTGGATTATTCAAGCCTTCTCTTTATTTAGAATTCGCAGGTTTATGGTCCATGCTTTAGTAGTTTATAGCTCTGCGACCATATTACTTACTTATAAAAGAATCGAAAGCAATCTTCCAGCATGTTTACAGCTCTCCCAATTACCTTAAGAGTACATGCTTTTTAAAAAATTGCTTCTCTTGTAGACACAAACAACTATAAAAACCCCAGCCTGAAGACGAAAATGTTCCAGCAGTGTAAGTTTATTTTTAAATTTAATAGATCAGATTTTCTTTTAGGGTTTGGTAATTTGTTGAGATTTATTAGAGCAGTCACCAGGTTTAGCTACGTATAGACATGGGCTGAGATTTATAGCAGAAAACACTTCCCGTATGTCGAACTGGGGACTGATGCCAGGATGCACAGTGCAAGGCAGTGTGTTTTGAATACAGGATAGGTTTCCTTCTAAATTTATCACCTTTCACTGCTAAGGGGGTGTAATTATGCTCGTGATACGTGTTTTCTTGCAAATGTGCTTCTGGTTCAGTTTCCTCGCTACTGAGACTTTTCTATTTTAGTTTCCCGGGTCACGTGATCCTCCCAGCCAGTGAGAGCGCTGCCGAAGTAATGGCAACAACCTTCTGGGATAAATGTAAGTGACAAAAACTCCTAGCTTCTGCCAGTTTCTGTCGCTCACACCCACTTTTAAATGCTGCTTTTACCCAAAACTTTGCGGGGCACACCTAGTGATGCCTATGGAAATGCTTAGAAGTTGTGTTTTTTTTGGTTTTGGCTTTTTTTTCCTCTTTGCCTAACGATACTTTTTCTTACTATGTTCCTTTTTTTCCTGTATCCTGCAATGTAGTTGAGAAGCATAAAGAAGCAACAGAAAAAAAAAGAAATGCATTCCAAGCACTGTGTAAAGTTCATTTTAAGTTGAATGGGGAATATTGCAAGTGTAGTAGTATTTTATTTAATGTGTGCTTTAGGTAGTGTCAAAAATCCCAATCTGCAGTTCTGAAAGAATGAAGTGACTCGCCCTCGCCAGCCACAATTGATTATTTTGGTGGAAGGAAAATAGTAAACAAAATGATCTGAAATCACACGGGCACATCTTGGCCAGTTGGCTGGTATTTAGTGAAAGGATTTAATTCAGTTAAAGGGCAGTCAGGTACACAAGGCATTGTATCATTTTCTGGGGAGTTTATGAATGAAGTGAAATACTGTATTTTGATCTCACCCGATGCTGAGCCATGATTATCCTGTATGATATTTAAATCGTGTTCATTGAGATTTGTCATATGCTTTTTATTTCAGAGGTTGTTCCTGTTAGAGTTAGTGTTGTCTTTCTTTTTTTAATACAGTGTCTAAAATTTATAGGTAAAGTTTACCTGGTAATTACTAGTGAGTAGAGTTTTTGTCTAGTTTACATTTTTTTTTTTTAATTAAAAATAAATATTTGTGGAAGAGACCTGTTGAAATAAGTTGGTATCTCATGATTTCCCATCATGGCCTCTGGCTTTGAACCTGTATTGTATCCTTTGCAGGTGCAGAGACCATTATCACACATTTCTTTATTTTCTTTATGTGTTACTCATCTATACCCTAATGACCATGCATTAGATATCTATTTGAAATTTTTTATTTTATTTTTTTCCTCCTAAAAATACATTGGTTACAAAAAAATTTTACTTAATATTTACACTGAAGTGCAAGAAGGACCGGTGAGGCATGTTAATTTATCAGTGCAGCTCCTCCCCTCATCAGAAGAGATGAAGGAAAACTGTATGTTCCAAATTATGTTCTGGTTTGCTGCAACATAAACATTCCTTGTCCTGAAGTGTCAGAGGCACAACAGCATCCATGTGTAAATACTTGTCTGAGAAGCTTATTAGAAAGCCTTTGTTATGCATGTTGGATGAAACTTAGGAGCTAATCTACTGCCATTTTTGTTTAGAAGTTTAAATTCTTGGGTTGTTGATAAAGCATTACATAGGCAGGAAAGGAGAGTGTTTTTAAAAAGTGAATTTGTATATTAGATGATAAAACAAGTTCTAATTCAGTTTCATCTATTTGCCTTTGTTTCAAGACTTTGTACAATGACAACATGCACTTAACTGGAATTTTGAGACTTCACCTCACAGCGGGACTTCACGATGCTTCCCACAGTTTAGCACTAAGGCTTGTGAGCATGAGTTCGCAGCATGAAAGATATGCTAATTTCTGTTGTGACCAGAGAAATTGCAAGTGGTAAAATACAAATAATTAAATTAGAGGATCCCTTTTCACTTTTTTTTTTTTTTTTTTTTTTTTTTCTCCGTGCTGGTTTATTTACTGCCTTCATTCATGCCCAACTGTTTTTGTTTCTTGTAAGAAACATCAGGAAACATCAAGAAAACATGTTGTTTTAACTGTGAGGGCAGTCAAACATTGGCACAGGTTGCTCAGAGGTTGTGGAGTCTCCCTCCTGGGAGACATCAGAACCACCAGGATGTGGCCTTGAGCAACCTGCTGCAGGTGACCGTGTCCTGAGCAGGTGCTGTGCCAGATGAAGGGGTCTCCAAAGTCTCTCCCAACCACAGTGATTCTGTGATTCCTTGAAAAATAACACTGTTGATTTTAGGGGAGATCAGAAGTCAAGTGTGGATTGCAATCTTAAAATGACACCCATATTTTAGACCTTGTCATATTGCTGTCTTGGTTCAGCCAGCAGTCATTCATTTGGAGTGATAGCTGTATATGTCTTGTTGGCACCACCTCATGCAACCCATCTGAAATGTCACGTATAGGCAAGCATCTACTGACAGTGAACAGGGTTCAGGCACCACAGACTGGCACAGGGAGAGACACCGACAGAAAGAGAATGAGAAAATTAAGAGAAAAATTAATGAAAGTACTGTGGGAAGAGCAAATGTAGAAAGTGAAGGGACAGAGCCAATGAGCACTTCCTGTGGATATCTTGCTACCATAGTTGAATCTTACTCCGGAATCTCTATAAGCTTTCAAAGGCAATGCCTTGATGTGCAGAAGGACGTGAGGAAACAATTATCATGCAGGCTCTCAGAGGCTACAGAAAAATTTAAGCTCCAATCCCATACACTACTTGAGGAGTTGTAGTCTATGGGCCTTGTGAGTGGTACAAGGAAACATGAGATGGTTTGGCAACAATGGAAGTTGAAGAACAGTGAAAAGAGGTACAAAAAATTAAAAAAAAAGTATGTACATATACATATACAAGATGTACTTGCCAAACATTAAAGTATACAAAGGTAATTTAATACACCTCACACTAGCATATGGATATCAATTTTAAATAAAAATACTAAAAGTTAGTAACTTTACTTGTATTTAGGAAAAGTGATTTTTAATTTTTCTGCCATAAAGTAGGTGATTTTCTTTAATTCTATTTATCTTCATGAAACATAAATATTTGCCCTGAAAGTTATTGCTGGCACAAAACCAGATGGGTGTTACTGTGAATAAATTCAGAGTGGATCTGGAACTGTAGAAGAGTTCAGCCTCCAAGGGAGGGGTAGGCTAAGACAGGTCCCTGTTTGTCAGGAGCACAGTGAGATGGCTACTTGGAGTGAAGCCTTGGTAGTAAGGACTGCGCTGAGTGACTCAGAGGGCCATTTCCATTTCTGGCTCAATAGCATAACTGAAATTTAAACACAGCATTTTTCCTCAGGAAGGTACAGTTTAAAATATGAGTACATCTTTTCTCACCAAATTATTAAACTTCTTTTTCTTCCCTTTTTGATGGCAACACTGCAAATGAAAATGAAATTTGTATAAAGTTTTTTGTAGGTGAATAAGAGCATTTGAAGTCTGCAAAAGTAAAGTAAGATGTGTTGTTAATTTTGAGAAAACAATAACAACAAAAAAAACAAACCAAACAACAACAAAAAAACCACCCCACATTCCAAGGAGCAAATATCTGTAAAAGCTCATTCTGGCACCATTCAGTTCATGATAGTAACTAGTCTGAGAAAGAAGATAAAAAGAGGAGGAAAAGATTTTCAAATCATTACATGATATTAAACAATTTACTAGCTTCACAAGATATATTTTTCTTTTGTTTTATTTGGTGATTAGCGTTTGCATACTATAACTTTGCGAATTTGCAGATTTCTTTGATTTGAAAAAAAATCTTTTTCATATAGGATTCTAAGTTTAATTAATTTCAATTTCCTAGGCCTATAATTTGGGTCTACTCTGTTATTATTTTTTCCCAATAGTTTCTGTTGTTACTATCACTTACTGCAGAAGGTAGATTAATGGCTAAAATGATGGACTTTTATCAGTTGCCCAGTTAAGTACATTCTAAAGTCTAAATGATAAAACTTGGATAATTTTTTAATGGAAGACAATATTTTTTATTTTTTTTTAAATAATACTTTTGTGGGATTTTTTTCTATTTTTATTAATGTGCAAATTTTAGTAATTGTATTCATGCAAATTCCTACAGATAATTAAAAATATCATTTAGCTTGTGTTGGATTATCCTAAAATATTGAATAGAAAAGAATAATCAATGGAGAAGTAAGTCTGGAGACAGATAATGTTTCATATACTTTATTTTCTAAAAGTCCATATAGATTTCTATATACAACAACTAGTGCTGTGTCTATTCAGTTCTAGATAGCTTTCATTCATGATGTTTTTGGCTCTCAATAGCATAGCAGTGCTTTCTTCATAAGCTGTAACAGGTTAGATCTATCAATATTGTGTCTTAACTGTTTGCTTCAGCATTTATATCCACTATGGTGGCTAAACATAAATCCTGTGAGTCCAGAATTGTTTGGGTTTGAATGCTGGCATTTTTTAAAGCCCTTGATTTGAAATCTAAATCAACACAGAATTAGGATCTTGTTTGGAGTATTGTTTGTTTTGTTTTCTGAAAGCTTGTGTAACTCCCATGCAACTGCTTACAGTTTTGGCTTGTATGTTCTTCAGGTGGAGGTTTAAAAAACTGGATGCAGCTTTACAGATAAGATCACTAAGACGTGATTTTACAGTGAAAAAGTAGGAAATATTTCATACGTGGGTCTCACTCTATTAACATCACCAATTTTGAGGTAATGGACAGAAATGATATTTGTGGGCTCATCTTACTCTGTTGCTATAAATCAGCAACCTGCTCATTGCTTCCAAAATACTATAAATCTCAGACTGTGCTGCTGTCCTGTATTCAGATATGTCCACTATTGGTTCCAAGCCGTATCCTCATCATCCAAAGAAATCATTCAATTTCTACTTGTATTTTATCTCTGGCTGTGTCAGAAGAGCACTTTTTCTGTCGACATTGATATCTTGCCTGGATGCTTTTGGATGTGAAAGTTACCCTGAAGCCTTGATTTCACATGGTCATTAGAGAGCTGACGGCACATTTCACAAGAGTAAAGAGTAATAATATTTCTGTCTGAACCAGTCTGATTGCTCTGTTTTGTCAACCTAAATTATTTCTGTAGTTTAAACTGGATGCATTTCTGATGGTTTTGCTTCTTGTTCTAATCTGTTGCATATATTGGTATATCGTTGCATTTCAGTGATGTTTCTGTGTTATGCCAGTTCACTGGACGCACATAAGCTTGCATGCATACACACAAATAGATAAACACAAGAGTACAGCAAGGGCACCACTTAAATGAAATTTTGTAATTATATGACACGAGTTCATAATTATTTCATTAGCACCTTATTTTCTTGCTAAGTCTTCTTAAAATATTTGCTGTTGCTTGCTGACACAATTTTGTATAGAACAAAAAAGTGAAATTAGGAAAAAATGCATCAGGAAGATTGGTACATAAGTAATAGAAGAATATTACTTTATACTTCCTTTTGGACTTTTGACAAAGGGCTGTCTTTTTAAAAAAATATTGATTTGTTTTCTTCCTTTATTTCTTTTCTCTTGAAACCTAGCAACATGAAGGATGTGCTTGTAAAAATGTCTTTAAAAATAAAACAGAAAAAGCTAGAGAAAGCTAAGTCAAGAGAGACTCAAGAAAAAACTTTATGATTTAGGTGGTGAGTCAGTTATGATTTTTTTATTTTTTATTTTTAAATAAGGAAAAAGCACAAGTAACTAATCTTTTTTCCCTAAGGGGATTAAACTGAGGCAAGTAAGACAAACCATTAAGAAAATTTGATCTTTGGTAACTTAAACGATTAAAAACTAGGCAAAACATCAGACAACTAATTATGCTCACGGCAGAATTTTTATGCTTGGGAAGTGTATACATTATGAAGTGAGCCAATATCATCTGTGTGGTGTTATACAACCCTTCATCCTGTCCTGTTGCCAATTGTAAAACAACCTAGTTGGCCTAGCCAGGCCAGTTTCTGCCTTGAGTATCAGGGCTGGGGTAGGATCGTGCTCTCCAGGTGTGCCCTTCCTGGCATGTTTCCAGTCATCAGTGACTGCCCCTGGGAATGTCTGCAGCACCGTGGTGGGGCAGTGAGGACCTGATGTCCCCAGTGGCATGTACCAGCTTGGGACTGCCTCCCTGGTGTAGGCACAGTTTGTGTGTTCCTGTGGTGGCTGACTGGAGTAAGAACCATCCAACCAACCACTCTTGGATCCAGATCCTAATGGGTCCCTGAGGAGTTGGGGTGCATTTGGGACAATTTTGGAGCAGAGCTTCCAGTTCAGCTTAACTCAAAAAGAATCTGTTTTATGCACACCCCAGCTGCTCCACGTACCAAACCAATGCACTGGGAAAATCACTTCAAAACTTCACTACTGTGAGGAAAGATGGTAACATAGACACAGCTTATTTTAATTAACTAATAGCATTCTCTGTGCTAGCTAACTAACCTGTCACTAATTTGTCTCAGCTCTGGGTCTACTTTGGCAAGTCATTAATTCTGCTTGCAAAAGACTGGACCGTCACATGAGCCTGCCTATTTCTACACTTAAACCCACATCTGCTGTCATAGAAACATCCAAAGGAAAACAGACATTTTGCATAAAAGTGGAACATTATTTCCCCCTTGAAAATGCCTTAAATCTAATTATGTCTCTGGTGATAGAAGGCTTGAGTTACTGTTAGTTACCTCCAACATGAGATAACATGACTGAGTTACTGTAAGCTACCCCCAGGCTTCCTGCACATGCAGCAACTCACTGGTCATAATCTCAAGAGAGAAGCAGGAATTTATTTCAGCATAGATAATGCATTTACAAACTTTTGCATAGACACAAGTCACTGTGCATCTGCTCTGTGCTGGTAAGTTTTTGCTCTAGTTTCACTTATTGAATCCAGCCAATTCTGGATTGGCTGAGCTGTCATAGCAACCAGATTGTGTAATTTGTTCCCAGTGCTTATCCACGTTTATCTTAAAGCCCAGTTAGGCTGTTTTTCCTCTCATGGACAGGCTGATCTAGAGCTTTACCCCTCTGGCAGCTGAGTCTTGTAATTTCCATACTGAATTTGTTTGCAGTGCCAGCTTTCTTTCTCTGGCTTAGACACCTCTTTTGTTTATGCCTAATGTTGCTTTTATAGAAGGTGGTCAGATTTCCTATCACCATTTTTTTTTAGTCAAGTAAACCAAATTCTTCACGATCATTTGTTTAATATACTCTTCAACCTTCAGATCTTTATTGAATTCCAGCTGCCATTTTATAATTTAACATTATGAAATCCTTTTCCAACTCATTGCAGTTGGCCCTCACCCTTGCTACCCTTTGTACCATCAGCAAAATCAGTTATATCAATATTCACTCCTTAAGAAAATATTAAACAGCAGAGGGACTAACAGAAAGAATTCCCTCAAGATCTCCCTCCACTGAAAAAAACCTTGCTGATGGTATTTGCTTTTGTGTCTTACCTTTTAGCCAATTATTTTAGCCCATTTCTCTGAGAGATCTTGGAGACAGTGTTTGCTGAACTACTTAAAGAAATCCAAATAAATTTAATTTATATTTGTATTGACTATAGAATCAACATCCTTATAGAGGATTTTCCACAATGACTCTTATTCAGATATTGTATTTAAGGTTCTTTAATTGTGTTCTTGATAGCAGTTTCTGTTAAATTACCCAGAAGAGATGTCTTGACACCTGATCTCTGCTAACTTAAATTTACCTCTCTCTTCCTCCTCTTTCTCACCTCCTTTTAAGAGTTGGCAATCCATTTTGTCTTTTTCCTGTCCTTTAATACTATGAATTTTACCCTTAAAAGTCGCCAGCTAGTCCTGGTGGCTTCTTATTGTTCTCTTTGTTGATTTTTCTATAACCTTTTTTACTGACACTTTAACTTTCAGACAGATCCTTCAACAGTCCCCTTAAAAAAGGTTCTGTTATGAGAATTCCTCTTCATTCCTTGCTATGAGCATCGATGCAAAAATTTCATTTAGTTTTTCTGCCATAGCCTGATCTTCTTTCAGCGCTCTTTTTACATCTTTATGTCTCATCATACCTCTAGATACTCTGGCAAGCTTCCTAATCTTGATGTACTTGGAAAAAAACACAAAACAAACAAACAAAAAAAAAACACAAAAAAACGTAACTCTTGCAAGTTATTTGTCAAACTTGTTTTTTTTGTTTTGTTTTGTTTTGTCCATTGTATTTTCACATTTAGTATGCCACAGTTTTTATTTTATCTTCTGTGGTCCTCATTAAGTCAACAACTTCATTTTTTTGAAGAACTGCTTCAAATAATTTCCCCACGTTGGTAATTAAGTGTGCTACTTTTCCAAGTTTGCTTCATATCACTCAGCATATTCTATGTACTACCTATGAACTCTTTGCTCTTCTACATGTTCATTTGCTAGTTCCTTTACAACAACAACTTTATTTATATACAATTACTGTTTTTGAAATCAAGCAGTATTTGGGGGGACTTGTTGGCTTTGTTTGCTCGTATGTAGATGATTAATTTAAGAGCTTTATGATTGCTATTACAAATTGGCTCCTTGTTAGCAAAATTCTACTTACCGGGCGCTATCAAATTAATATCTGCTTATCTTGTGGGTTATGTGTCTAGCTGCACCATGAAACACTCATTAACAGTCTAAAAGTTTTATTTTCCATTCATTCCCAGACTTGATATTTACTTGATTTTATGGGAGCACTTGATCTCTATCAATATAGTTAATTTGTCTCTGAGGTTTTTGGAACATATAGAGAATCATCAGCTACAGTTTAGTCAGGAACAGTAAAAACATACAGATACCTCCCATTCATGTCCCTCTCAGTGCAAGGTTGTTTTATGTTCTAGTTGTGTAAGAGTACCTCCAGTGAGTTTTCTTTTTTCCCTTTAAATAGTGTTTTGCAATTGAATAGCTTCCTCTGCTAAGTAGATTGTTTTGACTGCTACATATTGTTTCTTGCTATTTATTCTAAATAAATCTTTCTACATTGTACTGTATCTTGAATCTCCTGTGCTATCTACTTTTTAATATGTTACATTCTAAAATATGCCAGATACATATGCCCTCGTGACTTTATTAATTGCTGATATGTTGCTAGGATGTATGTTTTTCTTTTCTGAAAACCACCCAATCTGACAGTATTTTTATGATTTCTGTAGTGACCAAGTTACTGCATTTGGCTCTGTGTATTTGAGAAATGTGTAGTCAAAGTAAAAAGAAGTCAACTTCCTCTTGCACTTGTAGCCATCTGAAGGAGCTGGAAAAGCCTCAGCCTGGGTTAGAAAGGTCTGAGTGGCAGAGCTGCTCAGTCTTCACATCATTGTAGGTTGCAGTCTGTCCCAAACATGCAGCACTCCTCTCGGCTTTAATTGTTCCTGGCATCATGATATTGTGGGGATTTATAAGAGGCACCTCAGGGAATGCATCTTCTGACTGTTGTAACATTTGCGTAATTCCCACAGTATATGCATAGTCCTGTTTGCAGAACTTGCATTGCTGAACAGAGCTATTCTGGCCATATTGACTGACTTCCTCTGTAGCACAACCTGTAGGATCTTTCTGAATTATTTTCAGTCTGAAATTATATATATATTAGGAAAGAAACTCTTTGCTTCATTGTAAGAATGCTTCACATCAGTCCTGACAAGCAGAGTAGTGGGTAATTATCTGTAATGTTAAAATGTGCTGTCTATTTCTGGCCTTGTATCCTGGTAGATACTGTGGTATCCTGGTAAATGCTGTGTGTCAGTGAGAAATAGAGGCAAATATGACTCTTTTTACTCTTCCATTTTCCCTATTACGTTATATTACACGTGGGTTGCTCTAACCTTGAGGCCACAGGGTAATATTGGCAGTTCATGTTCAGCAGCCTACTAGTACTCCAGATCTTTGTCAGTCTTTTCTCCTTGGGACAGAGCACTATGCAACGGCTTGCCCGTATATATATCATATATATATATATTTCCCTAGATATATGTTTTTGGATATAGCTATAGAAGAAATTGTTGTTTACCTGAAGGCAGGTTATATAACAATTCAGGTTGTTTTGTGTCATTAAAAGTAGTATTTTTTATTCATATTTCTTCTAAATACTTCAGTTTTTTCTGCACATCTCATTAGCAATTCTTACATTTATGACACTGAGGAAAATAAGAAAGAGTATCGCTGTTAAACAACCTCTGAATCGTAATAGGGCATCCTTGTTTGTTGATGTTTCTTTATTCACAATTACATTGTTCTAATCTAACACTTTTAATATATGACAATTTGTTTTGTTTCATACTCTAACCTTAATCAAATTGCCTAGCTATTTTGTCAAATGCTTTACAGTAGGAAAAGTACATCACTCAATGCTATTGCTTTCATCAACTATTATTCTTGAATTAATAGTTGTTCAGGTAGTTTAAAATGAATCACTGTACGCATAACACTATATAACCTTATCAGTTGATATTATTATATTAGTCTCTACTTAATTTAAACCCTGATTTCCCTTAAAAGCATAATCAGACATCGGGCATAAGTTACTTTGGAATCCTGTTTATTCTTTTAAAAATTCTAATGTAATTTCAGCTTTTTTCCCCCCTAGATTTCCATGTTTCTGATTTAGTAGAAAATCATAGTTAATATTCAGAGAAGTCATTGGCCAGCTCTTGTAAGATTTCTGGTACCTTTTTCAGACATACTTGATAACAAAATGTAATGTCAGTAACCATTGCTTAACATTCCTGTGAGTTGTTAAAAGGATATAAAAAGGATGCAGCAAAGATGCTACAAGGATGTTACTTTTCACAAACGATAACCAATTTACTGAATGCTGCTGTACATTTTTTTGTGTGTGCATTGTTAATGAGAATACTAACTTTTCATTCTAAAAATGGTCTGATGCCAATATTAGGATTTATTTTTCTCTCTTAATATTTTAGAAGAATGCCTTCATTGCCTCAACTGCTGCCTTCTTTTTCTGTCCCTTTGTTTCTGTCCGTAATTTTCTAGAGTTCCTGAAGTGGTGTCTTTTACCTGCTTTCAATTTATGAATCTGTTCCCTGCACATATGTAAGACTGTAATTATGGTTTGAGAATCTAAAGTTTTGATGCCCCCAGACTATTATTAAATTTATAATTTTTCATGTGTTGTTCACTAAGTCAAATTTCATTTTCTTTTTTTGAGCCATGCTATTTTATTGAATTGTAGCATTCGCAACAGCTAGTAAAGTAGTCTTAAAAAGTTTTCACATGCCATTCATACTTTCTAGGCAAATGCTTGCTCTCAACTGATTATAGTTCTGATTGTTTTCATATCTGTGAAACTGTCACTTTTAAAGAAGAAAGGATATGAATGTTTATGTAACTAGTTTGGATTTTGTGATATTTGTACCTCATTACAGTCAAACTGTTATCATTTGCATCTATATAATTGTAAACTTTTCTGTTATACAATTATCTCTGCTTCTTTTGTCAAATGATAACCCTATGTTATATCCAGCAATTTTTGAGAAATTATTGTGTATGGTTAGTAGTATATACAAATATTCATTAATACTGATAGCATATATATAAGAAAGCACCCTGTGACAAGGATGGCTCATATTCTGTGTTTAGTCTTTTACTGACCCTTCTTCTTCTTTCTTTAGATATTATTACTCTTTGATTTGTTACTCTTCTTTCCTTGATTTTTTTTCTTTTAATTTGTCTGTCTTTCTAAGTACATCATTAACTTTATTTGTGGTGTACTTCATATATTTAATAACATACTTGGAGTTAAGAACATAAGAGCTTTTCTGGATCTAGGCCCTAGTATCTGTTGCTTTTTTATGGCCACTTTCATCTTGCTTCTCACTTTCTTATCACTCACTCTTCTTTTTATATTATTTCCTTACCTAGTCTACACATCCCACATTTCTCTCATGCAATTTCCTTTCTTGGCTTCTCTGCTCCCCATCTCTGCTCCCTAGTCCTCCTTTCTGTCTTTTCCATCTTTCCCAATATTTTTTGTCTCTGTAGAATGATTTACTTTATCAAAGTTACTATTCTTGACATTCATTCATTGAGTGTCTTATTAAGCCTATCTTAGAAGATGTATGTAATTTTGGAGTGATCCGTGCATGAAGAAATACTAGGAATGCAGTCTTAAGACCATTTTTTTTCCTTACTTGTTCTTATTTCTACAATAACATCAGGGTTATAATCATGGAATTTAAAAACCCGTGGATACAATGATTGATAATATTTTTGTGATCTGTTCCCTTCCTTTTCATGAAACATTTGATGCTGCTAACCTGAAAAAAGCCGTCACTGGGGACATGAAAAAATGCTATGGCTGAAATGAAGAACTAACGCAAAATGCATTCAATGCATTCTGCATTGTCAGAGTTCATAGATTCTTGTGAAATCATTGAGACTCATGAACTTTAAGCTATGAACCTTTAGCCCCATTTCGTAAATGAGAGCAATGACATTATTTGCTTCTTGATGACAGCTCCTTTTCCTTCCATTTCTCCTTCTGTTCTTCCTCTCTTCCCTTGTACTTCCCCATCCTTTTTTCTCTTTTCCATTCCTCACAACAGAGCTATTCTCTTCACCCTAGAATGGCTGTTAAATTGAAATATCAAAATAAGTAATTTTTCCATATAGCCTGTTAACTTCAGAGGATGTTAGACTGTTCTGGGAGTCATTAATTAAAATAAAATAGTTATGAGAGAACATGGTGGTTTGGTTTCAGCAATTTTCTTCACTTTTGCTTGGCAACCAGGACAGGAAAGTTGATTTTCAGTTCTGTATGTATTCGAACCAACATCTTTGTTCTTTTAGTTGATCCAGATGTTTCAGTCTGTGAGGTGGAGAAACCTCCCCTGTGTGTGTATAAAGTTTTTTTTTTTTTTTTTTTGGACCTGTGGGTCTGTTTGAAAGGTAACTGATGCAGTGTCTAATCAAGATGCATGGGCCTCCTCCATCCCAATGATGTCTGCTGGCAAGCCCTTTTGTTCTGCAGAATGTAACATAGTAAATTTTAGTGAAGAAACCTGAACAAGTCTGCCTGAAGAAAAGTCATCTTTGTAGCATTATTTCCCCTGGAAAGAGGGTAGTGAAGGAGGAATTTAACTCTAGGTCAGCTGAATTGCAAACACTATTGTCAAGACCCATTGGTAGTATACATTCTGGCTTGGTTTAGGCCGGAAGGCATATTCAGCTTCACTGTAGCAGGTTGTAGTGCACAGGCATTGTTTGCAGTTACACTGGATGCCTGGTTCAGGAGGAAACTCTTAATGCTTATTCCCTTCTTTGACAAACTCTGTGCTGGCTGTCACCACTTTTTTTCCTCTTGTTCATTGTCTTCTCATTGTCACCATGTTTCATGTTTTGCTCTCTGTTCTTCCCCCAGACTTTAGCCTCCTCACTGTCCCTGCATTCTCTCTGCAGCTTCTCAGCTTGATGACACTACTGATCAAGACTTAATTGTCTGTTCTGTGTAGTAGCTCCTTGTCTGTGTGCTGTTCCCTTATTTCTTCTGGAAAGTTCCTTGTTCCTCCTGCTGATGGCAGAGACCACTTAGAGGTCTCTCTAGAACATGCAGTTATCAGCTCCATCACTTCTGCAACAAACATGAGCAGCAGGAAGGTTTGCACACGTTGCCTTGAGCAGATAGCCAGAGCAGTGAAATGTTCAAACTGCTCAGATGTTGAAGAAGCATCTGACACTTTTTATTTTTTATTTTTTCCAGTCTTGAATGGATCAAGAAGCTTTAATTAACTTCATTTTTTTTTAAATTTATTTATTTATTATTCTGTGAGACCAGCTGCTTCCTAATCTGAGTTTGAACAAATTTTGTGGAAAACTTAGGCTTCACTTTGCATTGAATATATTCATATATACACGTGAATATGCATATATGCATGCATTTATGTAAATATTACTGTTTATAATGAACACAGAGATAATGTCATATATAAATAAGTTCATTTTTGGGAGACACCATTTGGTTCTTCTGCCCCTTCTTGCTCCTCCAACATCTATCCTTTCAGACCTGAAAGCATTTGCATTTGCTTTGAAAAGTATTGCTATACTTAAACTGCTGTGTTTCTGAAATATACATTCAGTGCAGATTTCTGTGTTTTACTTAGTTTTTTAAAGAGTTACCAATGCACCTTTCAGTGATTTTAATAGAGCTTGTCCTGCAAAACCATGTGAGTTAACCAAATAGTATGGACAATTGGATTCATGAACATGTGAGCTTTTTCAGCTTATTATTTTGTATAGGCAGAGTAGGGGTTGTTTCTTTTAAAGGTTATTGGAAGAAGTGTTGGTATGTATATTTCTTACTTCTAAATAAATCTTTTAGAGCTGAAAAATTAGAAATGAGAGTACAAAAATGGAGTAATGGAAGAAACACCTCCTCACTAAGTATTTCAGCAAATGAAAAAAAAAATTATTTGGGAAGGAGTGCTAAAGCACTGCTCCAAGTTTACAGAGGAAAAAATGCTGGAAAAAAAAAAATAAAAAAAAAAATGACCCCTGGGCAGTTTGTTTAGTTTAGCTCAAACAAATAATTGATGTTGTATTTTGGCCACATATAGGGCGATTATAAACAATGTATTCCGTCCTTGTCCTGACATGCTGTGGATGTACTCCCCCCTAGCAAGTAGTGTATCAGGATAGCAACAAGCCTGGAAAGCAAGACAGCTGGTGGTGAGGAACCTGACCTCCACAATGTGTGCTTCAGGGGATTTTGCTTTGGAAAAGCTCTAGTCTGGTGCTGTGGACTGAACCCTGCTTCAGCTGTAGGAGAGCTCCAGGAGAAAGTCTAGCTTTGTTTCAGCCAAAGGGGATCAGCCATAGAAATGCCGTTGTCTTGTTAAATTCTGAATATAAACAATGGTTTTATATAACAGAAATCTATTTGAGATAGTAGGTGAAAATACAGTAAGGTCAAAAACTTGGGGAAAAGGTACAAATATTTGAGGAGGGAGTAATTAAACATTGGAAAAGATACAATTCTGTAAGCCATTTTCAAGGCAGAGATTATAATTAAAAAAGTCTACTAATAAACATAAGTCATTGTATCAGATTATAGTTTATGGAAGTGAAGGTGTATGGGAAGAACATCAATTACCTGAATGCAGTACAGGACTCAGAAGTGAATTTTCCTGTATCTTTCATATGTGTGGGTTCTTTACCACTTCTAACCCATTGCCCACTCATTCTAATTCTGACTGCTGGTTATTTTTGGTGTGACTCCAGAGAACCTTCTCCATTGCTATGCTATCCCAGGCTAGGATGGCTGGGAAATTAATAAATGTTGCTAGATTTCTTTAAATCTCCATGATGATAGTGCAGTAGTAATGTGAAATAATGCTGTCTATTACTGGGCACAATTCTATTTACAGACATGACCTTGAATGTTATAAGAATATGCTTTTATTTTTTTTAAATCTGTAAATGACTGTCTACTTTTAAAATTATTTCTAGTTGTTTGAAAAACTGCTTCTGTGTCAAACTCCTCTTCAGATGAAAACACCCTCAATACACTTTGTGAAAATTTTTGTTTCTGACTGTCCTTTTTTTTTTTTTTTTTTTTTTTCTCTTTTTTCTTACCTATTCATTTACATGGGTCCCCTTAGCAACATCTTTTACTAATGAAAAAATAGCAATGCTTTCTGTAGTCTCACTGTGATTGAATCAAAAATAAAATTTGCTTGCATTTAGGTTTTCAGTTCCACTGTTCCTCCTATTATCCTGAACACTTAATATTGTGCATTAGGGAGATCTACAGATTTTTTTTTTTTTTAGGTATTGCAACCTTAACTGAAAGTAGGAATGTGGAAAAATAGTCATCTGTGTATGGTATGATCTCTTTCTCTGGACTGGAGGTAGAAAGTCTCTCCCTTATATTTTGTACAATTATATATTATGGATTGCAGTCTCCAAAGAAATCACTTTTCAGAGTTCCTCTAGAGAGACATGAAAATCACACAATAGAAGCACATCATTCTCTCATTTTGCTCCCAAGGAATTCTCTGTAAGATTTGCAGTCTCAATTTTTGCAAAAACTCCTTTAATTCTGGAGGCCAGGGGGTGCTATAGGTATATGCATTATAATCTATGTACGTTTAGTATTCATCACAGAAGGCAAATAAAACCTGTTGTATTTTTTTTTTTTTCTGAATTTCTGACAATTTTGTTTCTTAAGCAAATTCTTTCAGCAGTAGAAAGGGCACATGTGTACATGTCCTTATATATACATCTTATCTGAGAGAGAGAAAGGGTAAAAGACCTTTGAGCTTAGCCTTTGGAAATTATGTGCCTTATATCGATAATGCAATTTATTTTGTCAAGGAGAGAATTTGTTGTATGGAATGAAATGAGGGATAGAAAATTTATTTCTGTATGTAGATACAACCCACATATATAAATATATGTAAATAATATATATATGTTTATGTGTGTTTTTACATTGTTTTCACAGTGGGGAGATTTTGAAAAATAATTTCCTTAATCAAATCTTTACACTTTGAAAATGAGATTTATTAAATTTAAATATTATGCAAGATTAAATTATTTGAATTATGTATTCTCAAAAGCAGTTAAGTTAATCAAAGTTCTGTTATTAATTTTCTCCTGCTTTGATCATTCAGATGTACGTAGGCAGCAAGGAGGTTTGTGAGCCTGATCAGTTTTTCATCAGGTGATAATACAGTGTAGATTTTCATTCACATAGCATGAGTGCAAGGGAGGCATCAGTAAATTCACACAAAGCATATCATATCTGTTTTTGTTTGTGTGTTAGTGTCTGATGAACTAATAAAGATGGCTTGTGGGAAGCAAGTTGAAGGCCAGGTTTTTTTCAATGCCATATTGTTTTTCCAGAAGTGGTTATTTGAGACTTCAAAAATTAAATCCTGAACTCTAGTTTTTAAGTACCTTTTTGTCCTGATTTCTGATTGTCTGTTCTACCATGCTACATTATTTTACTGACTGTTGGCAAGTGATATAACTGATTTGAAAAAAAGGCTATTAAAATAATAATTTCTTTATTTCCTACTGCCTACAATGCAGAATTAAAAGCACATATCATTCCTGTCTTCAACATATCACAAGAGCATGGTCTGTAGGCATGTTTAATACATGCTACTTTTATGTGTATATACACCTCTGTGTGAATTTACACAGAGGTTTCTGTAATGTTTTGTTTTGCTTCTGAGGTATCTTGACAGACTTGCGTCTTTCACATGCACTTGAAAATCCTTTCAGACGTAGAGGGGTTTGGAGCTGAGTTTATATTCAAAAAAATAACAATAAAAAATTAGTTGTTAAAAAGAATATCCTTTTCCATACAAAAATTAATTTACCTGTTCAAAAATTAAGGGACTACAACCAGAAAGACTACAGTCAAGGTATGTGAATGTTAATAATTCAGGAAAATAAGAAAGACAGTGGTTTCACATTATGAAGATTCTGATACCAGTGTTGACTTGAAATATTCCTGTTCTCCTGTCAGTGACTCTAAGAGAACTGGTGTCACCCCTTCAGTAGAGCTGGCACCAACATCTACTGAATTACACTGTAATCTGAAAGAGTCAAAGTGTGTGAAGTGTGTGCATGAGTTTGTTTTAATCTTGGAGCAGAAAACCACTCAAACTGCAAACAGTTCTTGTGGCCCAACTAAAGGAGCAGCTTGGGTTTAGGAAGGAGCTACCAGAAGTGGAAGGTTAAGAACCCTGTAAGTCAGAATTGCATTGCACAATTCTGACAATAAGCAATAAGAAAAGGAACCACGATGTCTGAACCCGGCCCCAAGGTGGGATTTAGGTGTGCAACCTAAAGTCCTATTGACGACAGTGTTCTCAATGCCTTGGAAAGTGCAGACCATGGCATTGCAGGTTCAAGACAGGTAGTAAGAATTATATGGTCATCATTGCACACTGGATTTGTAAGTCTATGACAGAACATGTAATCACATAAGGGTTTGCATTTAGTCTTGTTTCTTTCTTAACCTCTTCAAGAAAAAAAAAAACAACACAAAAAACAACAGCTACAATAGTTCTATGAGTAGTCCTACACTGATTACTATAACAACAACTGGAGAAATGGTTACGGAATGGTTTTGACATGAAGCCATTATCTAAGATTAGGGAGTGTTCCTCTTTTGATCTGTATAGAAATGATATGTGCCTGACTTTTCTGTTCATATTGGCATAAAAGTGACTTCTGGTGTGCAAACTCTAACCTGTGGTGGCGGTGTGTGTCCTTTCCCCCTGAAGACAATCAGTCCTAGTTATGTTCCGTGCCACAATTTAACTGTCTGGAGTCTGAAAGCAAATTACTTTTTAAAGATCCTCAGCTAGACAGACTATATTATTACTATGATATCCAAAATGATTTTTTCTTTGAAGAGTTGGCTTTAAGTCACTGTAGATTATCTAAAAGCTAGTGTTTTCCTTTGTTGGTTACCTTGTGTATCTGAACACAGTATAAATGCAATACTTTCCTGGAGAACTGAACTACATCATATGGGCTTCTTAGTGTTTTTGGAAGCATTCCTTTTCCTCCTGATTTGATCCAGGAAGAGAAAAAGGAAAGTGGACAGAACAGTTGGAAATAAATTCTTGGTGACTGTAGGTTTTTTTTTTTTTTTTTTTTTTTTTTTCTCCCAATGCAAATCAATACGGATTTTTGAAGACATTTAAAATAGGATGTTTGTTGTGGTTATTCTATAAACATTGCTCGCCTTCCTCTTTCCTCTTTACAATAGTTTTTGGAATGTTGTTTTGTATGTATGAGAATAAGGAAAGATTTTTTTTTTTTAATCATCCAGCTTAGTAGCTAACAGTAGATACCACAAAACTTCTTAGTGCATCAGTCTGTTGGCACATGTAATACCATGTGGCCTGGGAAACCATGTGTTTTCTCCATTTACATTAAATTATTCTCTCAGCTGTGAAACTGCACTTTAGGAAATCAGATGCACATAGATGCATATACTTGATGCCTTACTGTTAACGAGAGAGATGCTTTAATTACCTTTGCAGTGATGGTTTCACCAGATAAATACTGATCATCAAAGGAAAAGTATGAAGATTACAAAATTGTAAGAACTGCTATTTTTATTCAGCTTTATTGTATATGCATAGCGTGCGATAGAATTGTAGTTACATGATTGCATGATATTTCTATAATATTTATTCTTCAGGCAGAGAACACAAGTTGCAAAACTCATGAATAAACAATTCCACTTTTCATCATCACTGTGTAATATGTGGTAAAGTTCTTATTTTAAATGTTGATATTATGGAGAATTATTAAGTTAATTTCCTTATGATTTTTTTTAGTGATTTAATATAAGAAACCATTAAAAAATCACTGAGGCCAAGAGGGCTATATTATTTTTATTTTAGAGATTGTGGATGGGATAAATATTGGGCACTCCATATTAGTAGAATTTACAGACTTTTGAGAACTTATTTTTCTCAGGCCTCAGCATTATAAGGCACGTTTATCTATTTTCAAATATAGACCCAAAGCATAAGTAGCAGCTTTAAGTTCTCACCTCCTCCGTAAATCAGATATATTTTCCTAGAGTAAATGTTCTAAAAATGAAGACATTGTTGTAAACAGTTGATACATGATAAAAAACAAATAAAACAACAACAACAACAAAAAACAAAATTCTTTCACCACCTGTTTTTTCAGTAATGATTTATGATACCGGCAGAATGGCTGAAAAGTATAAGTGTTTGTATATGGAAATGACCGAAGGTGAAATCAAAACTTAGCGTGGAACATATTTTCATCATCTGACAACTTGTAAATACTTTGATTAAATATTTCCAAAGACAGTATCTGTTATTTGATAAGGAAAATTGTGAATGGATACCTACATACTGACTTCAGAATCCAGGAGGCAATGAGCACAAACCAAAACATGGGAATTTCTGATTAAATGTAGGATTTATTTATATATTTAATTATTTATTTATTTTACTGAGTATGGTCAGGCACTGGAAAAGGCTGCTCAGAGAGGTTATGGACTCTCAGCCTGTGGAGACATTCAAAATCTGACTGGACATGATCTTAAGCAACATGCTCTGCATGACCCTGCATGAGCAGGGGTGTTGGACTAAATCTCTAGAGGTCATTTCCCACCTCAGTCATTCTTGTATAATGTGATACAGGGAAATATTTATGCAATTGTAGAAGTCTCTTTAAGTCTTCTTTTGGAATACTGTATATGATCTAAGTTATCAGTTTTCAAGTCACATCTGTGGCAGGAAATTAATTTGAAGTAGAGGATGATCAACAAAATGTAGAACCAGTATTTTGAAAGGAGAAGATCTGGAAGGGGTACAAGGGATATGACACAATGCTGTAAATCAAGGACCATAATCTTCAGGTAATGGATTGTGCTATTTAAGCTAACAAGCAGTGCTAGAACAGCTGAGTTGAAAGTTTATACAAAATTAGATGATTTTAAAACACATTGAATGACATTGTAGAACAATTTTACTCTTAAGCGGAGAGATTTTAGCTGATAACTTTATTTTGGCCAAAATGAAGTAGAATTTCATAGAGAATGTCAAGACCCTTCTGACATATGGATCAGGTTTTGTTGCATCTTTGATCTCTGCTTCAAAATACTGAAATGCATGAGATGTTCTATAAAAGGCCACTGTTCTTTAAGGCAGCCAAAATTATGCATTTCCATTAGTGTTGTTCCTGGAAACATTACAGGTTATCAATGGAAAAAAATTGCCTGTGCACAGCACAGCAGTAAATTTCAGCCCAAATTGTTACAAGCAGCTGAAAATATGAAAAGAACAGTTGCACAGCCTTAACTACCATCAGTGTCACTAGATCTTTTCTATAATGCTGTCCTACAGTGTATCTTAAATCAAATAACAATGTTTTGTAAGAGCCAAGCAGATAAATGTGCGAAGTGGTAAGAATTACAGTATGCAGCAGGATACAACTAATTCATGTGTATCGCTATTACAGAACATTCAGTGCACTAAAAACTAATATCAGGTTATTAGGAGGTTTATTAGAAGGATTTCTGATTATCTGAACACTTGTGCTTGACTGGATTTGCTTAAAGAGATATGAATGGTTCTCTGCACAGGGTAATATTTGCATGTTAATGTTCCAAGATAATGTGCTGAATCTAGAGTCTCTTCTGGAGTACTCTAATCAAGTGCTGTGGAAAAGGCAAAGGTGCTTCTAGTCTCTTTCTTGTTTTTTAGTGAGACTGTGCAGCACCTGGGCAGACTTGGTCTATTGTCAGATTACTAACAGCACAGACATAGAGCAATAATCGGAGGCCTATGGGTTAAGTAAGACCTATTCAATATGTCAAAGATGTGTTGCAGCACCTTCTTTCTACACCTCTTTACATGTGTTGGAGCCCCCTCAGCAAGCATTGTGGGGAGGTCATATGACTGGAGGAACTCAAAGATTGAGCAGGCCCTTGCCCTTTGCTTTAGCCCTATGTCCTGTTGCTAGCAGGGATGAAGGTAAAAGCTGTGCAAAAGGAAACAGTAAATGTGTATGCTCCCTCTAACACCCTCCGTGTCTTCAGTTAGTTTAGGGACTTCCTGAGCCTGATGGAGAGTTTGAAAATTTAGTGAACTTCAGTGGATTTCTCTTCTAAGTTTTCATGTCCCTTTGAATCCATGTGAACATATAGCATCTGCAACATCCTTTGGCAATGAGATTTCTGTCATATGAAGAATTATCTCTGCTGTTTTGGACCTGGCTCCTAATGGCTTTGTTTGATGCTCTGTGGTTCTTGCACCGGCAGAGAGCAAGTAGTTAAAGCTCATTGAATTTCTCCATGTTACTTGTGATATGGTTGACCTCTCATACTCCCTCCAAATTACATCTGTTTCAGAGTGCACTCCCAGTTTACTTTATCCTTTATCCCTCATACATTTCAGGCCTTCAATCACCCTTATTGTCTTGAACCTTTTATATCCTTCCTATCCTGTTTAGGAGGAAGTGAGGAAGTGATCAGAACTGCACCTGTACTCCACATATAGACAAACCATAGATTTATATGTAGATTTATGGTAGTGTTTTCTGTTCTGTTCTCTGTTCCTTCACTACAAATTCCTGACAAGTTTTTCTTTCTTTTTTTTTTTTTCTTCCCTTTTTTTTTTTTTTTTTTTT
The DNA here is from genome assembly GCF_011077185.1 of Oxyura jamaicensis. Lineage (NCBI taxonomy): Eukaryota > Metazoa > Chordata > Aves > Anseriformes > Anatidae > Oxyura > Oxyura jamaicensis. The sequence goes on from NC_048895.1 coordinate 51,933,283, forward strand.
TGACCTAAACTGAGCACTGAGTTGATGTTTTCATGGAACATCTATCATGACTCCAGGATCACACCCTCATGGTAATGGCCAGTTAAGTGTATATCATTGTGGTGTAGTACATGTAAATTTAGAATTATTTTTCTTATTAAGAAGATTAAGGTCTCTTTAACATAGAGTTACTCTATCATTGCTTACCTATGTACTTTGTCTATTTTGCATGCTAGCATTACAGGTATTTCACTAATTTTTTGATATGCCTAGGATATCCATGCCTTCATTTAGGGCTAGACATTGCATTTCTGCTATCATAATTCTTACACCTTCTACCATTCAAGTATAAGCATGTACACCAGGTTTTTTTGCTCTCTGGTCACTCTGTTGAAAGTTACACCTTGTCTAGTATTGCCTGTTTGACTGCTTTAGTAGCTGGTGTTATGTTGGACATTATCTGATGGAATGATATCTTGTATGTGGGAGCAAAGCAAAAAAGGAAAGGATCAAATCCCAATAATTTCTAGGGAGCTCTTAGACATTTAAGAAGAACTATATCTAAGTGCATAAAAGTATACATATATATTTCCTAACCAACTTAAGTTCAAGAAACACTGCTTTGTTTTTCCTTTGATCTTTGGCTTAGGAAGGATGGTCTTTAAGAGAAAAAGGAAATGTTATCTTTTCATACTTTTCTTCTAATTTGCAGGGACAGCAAATATCCATCCACCATTTTGTATCTTGCAGAAAAGTGGCAGCTTGATACTGAGCACGGGTCTTCTAATTCTGAAATGATATCTTATTTTTTCTACATGTATATTCTTAGAAACTTCTTGTTAGTGACATCATCATATTGCTGCAAGAATGTGTGAGATTTTACTACAGGATTATGATGATACAGAAAGGAGGATAAGCTGGCAAAGGTGGAGCTTGCTACTGAGGCAAAGAAGGTCAGAGAAACAACTATAGAGACAATGGAATTATATCACTAAGAGGTAACCTGATTCTTATTGAACTTTTTTTTTGTTTTGTTTTTTAATTAATCTTGATCCATTTTAAATAAAGGAATAAATATATGACTTTTTTTTTTTTTTTTTTTTTTTTTTCCTTTGCTAAGCTTTAGCAACCAAATAGTGGCTAATCCTATCAGCTTTCATCTCAACATTACCAGTACTGCCTACAGTCTTTTCCTGGATGGATTCTGACACTTCAGAACCTCCTGATGCAGTCTGCTGATTTTTTTCAAGACTCCTAGATGTCGCATGTGAAAATAATTTGTCTAAGCTGCTTTTTGCAACCATAAGTACATCTCAGATATTCTGCATGGATAGACAGACAGATATTTGAAAACTCTGTTTTCCCCACTGTGTCTTACAGATGGTTGTAAGCAGTTCAAATAATGCATTCACATTCATGTTTTTAACATGTGGGAAACCTTGAGTAATGGTGAGGAGTCTGTGGGGGTTCTTCTTGTGAGAACTTGTATGATGATGGAAAATTTTCTGTGTGCCGCTATGAGCCCTGAGGAGTTATCCCCCAGCGTGAGGAAATCTGTGACCAGCCATTTTTCTCAGTACAATCCCTCTTTTCTGTCACTTAAGAGATGCAGTTGGTTCCCATTTTCCAGGGAGAAGGTACAACTCTTTTACTAACTCTTATGATTTACTCCTTGAGACCTGATACTGTAACGTTTATTTTATTTTATTTATTTATTTTTTTTTTTCATTGCTGGGGGAAGTGAGGAACATAAACTGATATAAACTTGGGGGAAAAATCAGTGGGGAGGACAGAGATGGGAAGAGATAGCTAGATCAGAGACTAGATGAGAAGTAAGTTTAAATATGGCTTGGGTCAGCATGGACACTTTCAAAAGATGGACAGATACCATGGTAATGAATATAAACATGAAAACTTAATTAGATAAGTCCAAAAGGACAAGTAACTGTGTATTTTGCACAAGCTTTTGTCAGGTAGATACATCATTTTAGTTGTGAGGTGCTTGTGCCCCTGTTACATGATATATTCAAGGGTGAGCAGACCTCGGTTTAGATCTTTGTCTGTCCTGTTAGTTGCAGAATGGGAGCTCTTAAGATGTGTTGTCATTTTGCTTTTCTGTGCTCAAGGGCTCGTATAGCTGTGCATTGTTATGCCCCTGATTCCACTCTACTTGACGTAGCACTCACCCTTGTTTAATTTTAATCATAGTGTTCAGCACTGTTTGCAAACATGAAGTGGTTATGTCTTCTGTCCCCGTGAATGTGAGAATGTCATTATGACCGTGGGTCACTTTGGGCTGCCTGTCACCTGTACCTGTGGAAATGAGTTACTGTAGACACAACTGGGTTTTGCAGGGCCCTCAGAAGTTGATTCTGTATTGAGCAATATTCCTTCTTTTGTGACATTGCTTCCGACTCTTATGATCTTATGCAAATTTTGTAAAATGTTTTAACTTCTGGTAATAGTCACTTGGAAGAAACTGGCAAACTTTAAAGCTTTCCAGGAAGATTTCTTTACACTTCCTTTAGAGAGGATTCCCTCTAGAAATGGCTCAGGACCTTGTGGGAACATGTCTGTTTCCAACAAAATAAGAAGTTAGAGGGAAGACTCTTCCTGTGCTCCAAGGACAACAAGGGTTACAAGGATATATCCACAAGGCTGAATTCTGTGGATGTTGTACAGACTTCTTGGCACATCACTCTCTAGTTTAAGATTACTATTTTTCAATCAACTAGTTAAAAATACCTCAATTAGTCTTGCTAACTCTTACTCCAAGTCTTGACTTTTCAGAAATGCTATTCTACTACAGGTTTTCATCAGCAGGTGTAGAGTATTTCAAAGCTACTTTTCTTACATACGTGTAAATAAGATGCAGTCTACTTATACCTCACTGTCCTGGAATCCATGAGATCAGACATTTTGATTTCATATTTGAAAGACGTTAGGCTAAGCAAACATAGTTTGATTCAAATGAGCTCCAAGAACAAAAGGATGGCTACCCTGCATCAGATCAAATGTTTATGTAGCCCAATGTCCTGCCTACAGCAGTGGTAGAGGTGTATTCATAGTTAAGGATATAAGAATAAACTCAGGTTAAACTCCCGAGAATGCTCCTCCAGTATTCAGAAGTCTCCAACTCACAGGCTTCCTGAGTTAGTATCTTTCTCTTCCAATGTGTTACTGGCAGTGTGAATAGGGGTTGCCTTGGAAGACAAATAGAGTAAGGAACAGCTGGATGCCAAGTTTTAGTGACTGGTAGTTAAAAACATGGCAGAATCGTCAATTTTTTAAATGAAGAAAAAAATATCAGATACACTCTGCTGCCCAAAACATGGTTGCAAGAGAGGCAAGTTGTGTTACCAGGTTCATAGGATCATAGAACCATAAAATGTTTGGGTTGGAAGGGATCTTTAAAGACTATCTACTACAACCCCATCTTTTGCTAGATGGGGTTGCCTGAAGCCATATCCAATTGTGATGGTTTCGCTCGGGTGGGTGACCGAGCTCCACCACAACTGCTCTCTCACTCCCCCTCCTCAAAGAGGAACAGGGAGAAAATACGATGAAAGGGGCTCAAGGGTTGAGATAAGGACGAGGAGATCGCGCAGTAATTATTGTGATGGGCAAAACAGACTCAGCATAGGGAGATAGTAAGATTTATTGCCTATTACGAATGAGCTAGAGAAGTGAGAAACAAAGGAAAGAAACCAAAAGCACCTTCCCCCCCATCCACCCTCTTCCGCCTCCTCCCCCCGAGCGGCGCAGGGGAACGGGGGAATGGGGGCTATGGTCAGTCTATAGAAATTCTTCTCTGCTGCTCCTTCTTGGTCACTCTCGTCCCCTGTGCTGTGGGGTCCCACCCACGGGATGCAGTCCTTGCTGAACTGATCCAGCGTGGGCTTCCCACAGGCAGCAGCTCTTCAAGAACTGCTCCAGATATGGGTCCGTACCACGGGGTCCATCCCTCGGGAGCAAACTGCTCCAACCTGGGTCCCCCACGGGCAGCAGCTCCTGCCAGGTCACCTGCTCCTGCGTGGGCTCCTCTCCACGGGCTGCAGGTCCGGCCCGGAATCCGCTCCGGCAGGGGCCTTCCACAGGCCGCAGTCTCCGTCGGTGCAGGCCCACCTGCTCCACCGTGGTCTCCTCCACGGGCTGCAGCGTGGAACCCTGCTCCACCGTGGTACTCCATGGGCTGCAGGGGGACAGCCTGCTTCACCATGGTCCTCACCACAGGCCGCAGGGGACTTCTGCTCCGGCGCCTGGAGCACCTCTCCCCCTCCTTCTTCGCTGACCTTGGCGCCTGCAAGGCTGTTCCTCACTCCTCTCACTCTCCCAGCTGCTGTGTGGCGCAGCGTTTTTTTTCCCTATCTTAAATCTGCTCTCACAGAGGCGCAAACAACATCACTTATTGGCTCAGTTCTGGTCAGCAGTGGGGCCCTTACCAAACATGGGGCAGCTTCTAGATCCTTCTCACAGAAGCCACCCCTATGGCCCCCTGCTACCAAAACCTTGCCACATAAACCCACTACACCAATCTGGTCTTGAACACCTCCAGGGATAAGGCATCTATTACTTCTTGAAGCAACCTGTTCCACTGCCTCACCACCCTCTGAGTAAAGAATTTCTGACCTTATAAAAATATACCCTCTTTCAGTTCAAAACCCTTTGTACTGTCACTACAGGCCCTTGTAAACAGTCTCTCTCCATTTTTCTTGAACCTCATTTAAGTACTGGAAGGACACTATGAGGTCTCCCCAGATCCTACTCTTCTCCAAGGTGAACATCCCCAGCTCTATCAGACTTTCTTCATAGCAGAGGTGTTCCAGTTCTCTGATCATTTTTGTTTGACTTCTCTCTGTGCAATCTTCATAATACTATTCTTAAAATGATCTGGAATATTAGATATTTACAAATAAAAATTGTTGTTTTGTTGCAGAAAAGTTGTTATATGCAGATGCCTGTGAATGTGTCTTTCAGAGGGACAAAGTGGAGTACATTTTCCTTATTGCCTGCAATGAACCACAGTCATGAACTGTGAGGATGAAGCTGGTGTCTTAGTTCGAAGGCAGGGAGTTCCAGGGTCTCCCATGACAATTTCTACCTGAGAGACATTATTTGTAAGAGGCAAGTTGGTTTAGTACATCTGTGCCAATTATTTCCCTCTAACCCATAAAGATGGCATTGCTGCTAACACCTGTTTTTATTACTGTCCTCCAGAATTCAGACATTTATTTCCATGAGAAAGGCAACTCCAAAATGGTGTTATCTGAAAAAAAAAAAAAGTCTTCCAAGAGATATTATACATTATGTTAATTCAACATTGTCATGGAGCAAAAGTATTTGCCAAGACCCACAGAGAGTGTTGAGTGAGGAAAAAAAGCACAGGCTTTGGTTAATTTTAAAACAACATTCATCTAATGCAGAAAACATAAATCTTTCTGATTTCATTGCTTTATTCAACAGCTTTGAATCTGTACACATTCTTACTTCCCATTTCTTTTTTTCATCTCAGACTTTTGGCATATATCCAAATATGTTGGCTGACTAACCTCCTCCAAGAAGTCTATGCTTTTATACTTGTTAATATTTGCTTTCTTTTTTGGAAGCACTGGAAAAATTGTATATTTTGTAATGTATTCACTAAGAATTTTTTTACTTCAACTTTGCTGTTCCTTCAGGCCAGTGTTCTTAGGGGTAGACATTTATTTATTCTGTATATAGGATGTTCCTTTCACAAACCAGACTTCTAGTTAATAAGTGGTTATCTATCACTTAGCACCTACCTGCGCTGTCCAAATAGAAGTTAATGTCCATTGTACAAATATTTCACTTCTGAATATAAAATGGTAAGAGCAACAGCAATTAGAATTTCATAGCTAAGTCCTGAAGTTATGTCTCATTTTTTATAACATTTTCTTTAAACTGATTTTAAAATATGTCTTTATGACATTCAGATTCATTCAGATTTCCTGCAATACTGTGATAAGAATTAAACAAAAATTAAACAAAATCCTCAAGGCTAGCTTTTCCAGTGATGAAATCAAAGGTAAGCACATCACAGGTAAATTACATCACCTATTCCTAATTTGGACAGATGCCTATTTTCCTGTATGAAATAGCTCAACTTATTGCTTTTTTATTTATAACCCCAGTGCTCCAGGGTGTACCATTTTCTGCTTCATTGCTTCCTGCAGTGGAGCATCCAGAGCATTCTGCTCTGATATATTTTCCTTAAATTTGTTTACACTGGGAAATCCTACTGTCATAGCTGTTATATTCTGCAGTACTTGAGGTGTGGCCTCACCAGAGTACAGGGGGACAATCACTTCCCTAGTCCTGCTGGCCACGCTACTTGTGACACAAGCCAGGATGCTGTTGGCCTTCTTGGCCACCTGAGCACACTGCTGGCTCACATTCAGCTGGCCATTGACCAATACCCCCAGGTCTCTTTCCGTCAGGCAGCTTTCCAGCCACTCTACCCCAGCCTGTAGTGTTGCATAGCATTGTTTTGCCCCAAGTGCAGGACCCAGCATTTTGACTTGCTGAAATTCATACAGTTGGCCTCAGCCCATTGGTCCAGCCTATCCAGATCCCTCTTCAGAGCCTTCCTACACTCAGGCAGAGGACTCAATCCCCCTGTTCAGATTATTGATAAAGAAACTGAAGAAAACATACCTCTTCTCCTCCCCTGCCCCCTGTCCCACCCCCCGTCCCGCATCTGTATTTCAAATGGTAGTGGTTGGAATGTATTTTTTAAGTGAGTATTAGCTTTTATCTGCTATTATACATATTCCTTTTTTTTTTTTTTTTTTTTTTTTTTTTCCCTAGAGAATGTTCCTTTTTTTTTGAATTCTGGTAACATTTACAAACAATATCACTTGCTCCACAGTTACTTCATAGTTTTCATTTTCAAGGTCTTAAAATATACCAATTTGTTTGAAGCCAAACTATTACTGTATTCACAGACATCAGAATGATTCAGCTTAAAGCAATATGCTGTTTCCTATATGTTTTTCTATGTCAACACTGACTTTATCACTAATGGTAGCCATAATGTTCTTTGCCATAAATGCTGATCGTGGAGCCACTGTGGCAGTGATACCATACTTTGCCTGCTGAAAGCATTAATTCTGGAACAGTTTTTGCATGTTTCAGTTTATTCTCTCCTAGCCACTGGGGTATCATCATGACAATAATACTTTAGTATTGTCTTCAAAGTGAAAATGTACAAATGCTTTGGAGAGTTAATGAGTTAGAACAGTAAATGAGGACTATAATTAATTTACCTATCAACAGTGACTCATATTTAAGTAGAAACAAACAAATTTGTAGAGAATTCAACCTGATTGTAAATGTGGTTTTTATCCCTTTTTTCAGTAGGCTTCCATTAGCATGCAAGAAACTTTTAATTCATTTAGATGGTTTGGAATAGCAGCTGTATTTTCCCATGTATGTTTGTACCAGACTGCACAATTGAACCATCTGTTCCAAAACAAATAACCCCTTAGATGATCCCATACTGACTTTGTGGACCACACCAAGGAACTAACTCAATATGAGTCCTCTCTTGAGTAGATGATTACATCTGTACCATGTAGAGTTGGAATTTATGTCACTCATATGGCACTGAGGCACAATTCTTAATAAGATTAATGTTATCCTGGATAATAAGAGAGCTGTACCTGAGTGAAAAGGACATGCATTTTGTGCCTGGTTGCAGGTAGCTGGTGAGGGAATCAGGGCCTTGAGGATGAATCATACAGTGAGCCAAGGGAATACTGTATTTGAACTTTTGTATAATCTTATCTTGTGCTTCAGGAAACAATACCTTTGGAAACAATATTGAGGGAACCAAGGAACCATGATCTACCTGTGTAGTATTGTGACAAAAAGAGCTACTGTAATCCTTGGATGTTGAAACTGGGAAACAGCATGAGGAGTAGAGTGCTCTAAATATACCAGCACAGAAAATAGTTCCCTTTGTTGAAGGGAAACCTTTAAAAGGCTGTTGAAAATTTGAAAAAGGAGACAAAAATTAGTTGAAAACTGGAAAAAATATCTAAGAGAGTAGAAGTCTTCTGGTTTATCAAAGTTTAATATATATATTAATATATAATAGCTTTTATTTATTTTCACAGATTTAATCACATGCTTAAAGCTTTTGCTGAACTGTGTTCACAGTTAATACAGAGTAAAAATGCATCTTTTATTTATTTATTTATTATTTATTTTAACCCTTTCTTGTATTAAGCAGATACCCATCTTTACCGGCCCTTTTTTACTCCTGTGGATAGGAATGTCTCATTCTACCAACAGGATAGACTGGAAGAGAGAACAAATTAAGTTTAACAGTACAGTCAGATTTTAATTAACACATTTGAATAACCACAATGCTACTTAATTGTAATGAATTAGAAATGGATTTGGTGTTCCAAGAGGTATATTTTGATGATAAAGTGGTATGGTTCTGCCTATGTTAAATTTTCTAAACATTTTTTTGGTCCTGAAGTACCACTGATGATGGTATCATTAGACACACTAGAGAGGGTGAGTATCCAAAATTTGTAATGTTGAATCATTTATTCCAACTAGGAGGACAGAAAATGGTATCTGAACTGCTTGTAGAGCTATTGAACTGCACTGAGTCTTCTAATGTGGCTGGAGGCTGCATTGATGAACTGATGTCAATGATTTACAGATTTTTAGAATTTCTTCTCCCCCGTCTCTCTCTCTGCCCCTCTCTTCCTTTTGTATAGAAAGAAGCCATTTGTGATTAAAAATGAAACAACAACAACAAATGAAACACATTGTGTGTGGAATATGGGAAAAAGATACTTTGCAACGATTACCAAACAATGAACTATTTTGAACTCAGTACTTTTTTCCCCACTTGTTCATTCAGAGTAATGAATATTGTATATGGTAGTTTGCCTGGGGCCCTTTCAAATGTACCAGGAGGATTCTTGTATGGAAAATGACTGCTGTTGCTAAGTAGCCACAAGAAGAAAATTGCACAACTGGAAAATATGTCTTAAGGGAAAACATTATTTATTTATTTATTAAACCACTTACAGTGGCTCTCAGACTATTTTGACTAATCCTACCACTTCTCAGTGCAGTTGTATCTTGTTCAGCTGCAGATCCTCCAGTGAAATGCTGACAGACATCTGGATTACAGTACAGTGGTATCTTCTCCTACACTTTCATTTCTGTTTAACAGAAACCATTCCCATACATATATACCACCTGTGGACAGCAAGGATAAGATTGCACAGCTGGCTGTCAGGAATACTATTTGCATGGTTTCTGGTCATTAAAAGTTGCCTTATTTCAATTCCAGATTTCTTAGTTTTGTCAGAAGTTCAGATCCTACAAAATTACATTATAAATAGATGTATTTTTTGAGTCATACACTTCATTGATGGATGATATTCAATGATCAAAAGCTTCATAGTTGGATCAAGAAGCTAGAAAACAGTATCTCTACTAGGTTTCATCCTGCTCCATTACTAAATTGGTATGTTTTGGGCAAACACTGCAACTTCCCAGTGTTGTATAAAGAAAGAAGTTGCTGACATTTAGTGTTTATAAACAGTTTTGAGAAAGCTGGTTAGTTCTAGTGTATAAAATGTGATATGAGATGGGGCGGGGTATTACATAATTACAGGATGTATATAAGGTTGGGACATAGGGATGTGAAAAATGTGGATGTGTCAGGCACAAAAGACATGGGTGATGATGATTTTTTATGAATTATTGTAGGGTAAGTGACAAACTAGCAATGCTAAGCATTGCAGGACATGATTACTGCTTTTATGACATATCAGTCAAGGTCTGCAATTACACGTACAAATATAAAAGTAAGCTAAGCTCTGAATGATGTGGCAGATTCATTTTAGAATTCCTTTGCTTTAGACACTTACCAAAGTTATCCTGGTAGTTCAGACATAGGAACTATTAGTTTAAAATTTGGCAGGAAGCTAGTCATTTGTAATGAGAAATGTTCTAGTGAAAAATAGTTTCTGTTTTTCAGTTGGAACACTGTAGTTTATGTTAATGTAATGTCTTAACACCTCTCTCAAGAAAATAAGAGAACAATTTGTAATTGCCTTTCTATGTTTTGAATGGAAGAGTTGCATGTATTAGTAACATTGTCATCCAAGGCTCTAATGAGAATGTAGAAACTTTCTTTCTTTGACCTCACACTTAAATATGTGTTCGAGGAAGGATGTGTCCAGAGAAGGATATCAGAAATACAAATCTTGTTTTGTATCTAAAATTTTTGATCTAATGATCTGATGAATATTTTAATTAATTTTTTTTTCAGACTCTGTCTTTCACAGGCAGAAAGTTTGCCTTAAGGCTGGCAAGGGATAGCTACATACTCTGTGCACAATAGGTTTCTGAGTCTGCTTTTCTGTCTTGGTGCTATGGGTCCTCTATAGCACGTATAATTTGCACGATGCTATTAGAGTTCAAACAGATGCCAAGTGAAATTATCTTCCTGGCTTCTGGACGCTGCACTTTACAGTATTGATCTAAAACTTATTTTCTGTGTTTTATATGAAAACAGACTTTGAATAAAGTGCAAATTGTTCTAGGAGGAGGACTAAAATGTAAGTTTTCCTTTTCCCAAGTGAAAATTCTAATCACAAGGCTTCAGTCTTACTTCTACTCATACTTTCATCACTTAAAATAAAATAAACAGCCAACTTTTGTTAAGACTTCTTTTTAAGTTGTGCTACATGTGTTAGGCATTCTCAGAGCACTCCTTCCAAATTGTCAATTGTGGATTTTAATGCTGTTCTGCCTCTTTTTCATATCCCAGCCTGTTTTAGTCATGAAACTGGGTACCCAGCTGCTAAGGGAAGACAGCTTCAGTGCTATGCCAAAACAGAAGAGCAATTATATCCAGGACTTTCAGATAAAGCAGGGATATTTTTAATGACTTTAGGTTTCTCCAGGGGTCTTAAGAGTTGATTTGATGTGTCTTTTTGGATTCTACTTTTGGATGTAATGAAGGGAATGGATGAGTGTTAAGAAGTTTTTCTGTAAAGAGAATTACCACTAGATCATGCAGAGAAACATCAAGAAACAAGGTTCAGAACAAGAAAAAGAAGGTAATTTTCCACAAAGGAAAAAAAAAATATGTGAAATTTCCTGACAAAGGCTGATATGGATACAAACAGTTTAGACAAGTTGAAGGGAGAGTAAAAATGACTTGGAAGATAATTTAATTGAGGTTTATTGAATTGTATTAGACTCAACAAGTCCTGTGAGCATAAAATAGAAATGATGAGAATATAGAAGAGAAATGCCACATGTACTTGTCCTGTTGTTTCTCTTTACAGAACATCCATTTGTAACCACAATCGCTGAAGGTGGGACACGGAACTATAGGGATCCTGGGTCTGAAGCAGTATGGTATTCACGAGGAGATATTTCGTATCTCCTCCAGTCCACTTCCAGTCACCTGAGACTGTTTCCTTTTCCAAAGGAAGTATGAATCAATGTGAATAATTTAATGCAAAACATTGACAGCTGCCTGGAAAAACAAAATGAATGCTTCAATTCTGCCTTTGATTCATGAAATGAAAAGGCCACAGGAGAGAGCTCTATACCAAATTTGAATGTGAACTTTATTAAAATTTGCTATTTTTGAAAGTAAATTGTGTTGATAATATGAGAAGAAAAAACCCATTTGGAAAGATAATAATGGATATATCTGATATATCTGAAACCAAAAAATTTTTTAAATTTCTTGTCTTTTTTTTTTTTTTTTTTTTTTTTTTTTTTTTTAAGTTCAGTTCATGTTTTTAAAAGCTGTCTTTTTTTCTTTATTTGATATGGGTAGGAGTTAAATACACATAATATATTTGAAATATATTTGTTGTTCCATACATTTAGGAAGTGTTAATAAAGCATCTATGAGATTAGGTGAAAATTACTTAATGCCACAAGGAAACTATTTATGCTATCTATGTCAGTTGTTTAATGCATTAGGCCACATTTCAACTGAAAGTACAAACATGAAAGATAAAGGTAATAGTATCTTTTAACAAAAGATTTGGGAATGCCATTTAATCATGTTTGTAGAGAGGTTCTCAAAATCAGTTGCTTTCTAGAATAAATAATACTTTTGCCTCTGTTTTATACTGGTGAATTATTCTGACTAACCTTTTTTTTTTTTTTTTTTTTTTCCCATAAGGGCATGAGTAGAAAGCTTATAGCTTTAGTCTGCAAATGTACACCTCTCAGATATATACGTAGTTATGTGTATATCCAAGTATGTATACTTAAGTACCAATACTAACATAATGGCCCTTGAGATAAAAGTGCATGTTGCCCACCCATAGCTGCTCCAGAGGTTATAGGTCTCTAACTACTGGGTTATACATGCCAACTTCACATAGTGTCTTGGATAGCCTAGAGTGTCTCAAATGACATGAAACTGATAGATTTAGGCTTAGTGAATTGCACTTAAAGGACTGTTAAATGTAAATATAGCAGATTGTTTGCTATTTGGATTATACGGTATTTTTTCATGGGTCTGAAGGAACTTCTGTAGTCCCAGACACAAGGAGTACTAAACTTGACCTGGTATTATACTCAGGGAAGGAGACAAGCTTTTGTAAGGCCGTCTGGAAGCCAGTAAAACAATGGTAATGAAGATTTGCATAACTACTACTCTTAAGTAATGTGGATGAAGCCAACCATCCAGACATGTTCTACTTACTTTTTTTCTTCAGACTTCTTGTCTGTACAACACACTGATGGAACAAGGCCAAAAAAAATCAAATAATTGCATAGATTCAGGTGTCTATCTTTCATAATGTAAGTGGATGCAGACTTCTGAAGAAAATAAAAATGTCTGTAAAGATTTAGATGTGGAAATTTAAGACTATTGAACAGCATCTTAGCCTTTTCAAAATGCTCTAGACCTGCTAACACATAAAAATTGTTTTATGATATTTTGTGACTACATCTAAAAACGCTGTCTTGTTACACTGGGTTCCCTTAAAATAGGTGTTCAATAGATTAATTTTTCTATTGTCATACTTTGTAATTACTTAGTGATGTATTGTGAAAGGAAAAAGTATGGAGTATGTAGCTGGAGTTAAAGACATTTGTGTGGAATTCAGGGATTCTGGAAAGCAATTAGGGTGATGCAGTGACAGGCATTACTGGTCACTTAGTTGTCAATAAGCATGTCCCACTCATTTGAAGAGAGGTTAACTTTGGTAGTGTTTTCAGAACTTCAGCTGCTATGAGATGATCAGATTCTGATTAAAAAGTTGTTCCAGCTATTTCTGCTATGAAAGCAGTAACCCCTTCTTCTGGAATTTGGTTTTTGTGGTGCTGTGTGCGCTCTTTTAGATGAGATTATAGTATCTGAATTTTCACACTGGAATTGTTCCACTCTGTTTTCACTCCTGATTGCTTCTTTCTGAGTCGTGTTTTTAAGCTACACAAGAAACTTTACTTGTGAAAATACTTCACACTTCAAGTTGGTGGTGCTTCATGTAGGAGACATGAAGCTATTAAACAATGGATCTCTATATAATATGAGGTAAATGACTCAACTGCTTTGATCTCATGTCCTCAAATCTGTTCTGTTTAGGCCAGATGTATTGACTTGCAAAGCCTATGGCAAGATTGTCATGTTCATGGGATTTCATAAACTAATAAATGTGGGATACTAGAATACTAGAAGGATGTGGCTGTTTTCAGGATTTTCTGTAGCATGCTAACTGAGCTCCAGGCCCTGCTTTATTTATTATAATGTCTGTAACTACATGTATATATATATATATATTTAAGCAAGCAGATCCAGGTTGATAGTTTTTTAACTTATTTAGGTAGAAATAACAAAAGACTATAGGATCATGTAGTCTTGCTTCCAGATCATTTCTTGAAATATGATGACCTTTGATAGGAATTTACAAGAGCCCTTGTTTTTTCTTTTTGCCAAATATGATCTTAAAGTTACTATATCTGTTAAAGAAAAAGTACATTAGATTCAAATGGAAACATTTTCTCTCCACTCAGTAAAATAAATATGCTTATCTAGAAAATGTTTGAGATGGTAAGGTTACTCTGTTTATCTTCATGAGCTTTCACTCATGAGAGCAAAATAAGTCAAATGTGCCTTTGGCTAGAGATGTCACAGGGTTTCCCTAGCTGCTACTGGCACTGTATGGGAGATTAAAACAAATGACTGTTCATTCCTTTAAGGCTGAGAAACCGTGCACTTGAAAAAAATAAAAATAATTCAACTTTGCTGGAGTTCAGATATTACTACAGTATCTTTTATGTTTTGTTTGTTTTTCGTAGGTTCAAGGGAATGTAAGCAATCAGTGGGAGACTTCTATCACAGAATCAACTGCTAGTTGTGTTAGTGATGCAGTGGTGCTTTGTTTTAGCATTTGCTCCTGTATTTCCTCAGAATCAGCATTTCAGAACATAGGTGGTATAAAATCATACTACCTAGCAGTGGATTTTTTTTTCTTTTAATAATAAGGGCCATAGCATTTAAACATATTTTGCATTGATGGAAATTTATTCATGAATAATCATATTGATTTTACAGGGATTATTTATTCATTGATTTCAGTGGGGATGCAGCCATGCAAATTTGTCAGTTACTTTTTAAATTTAGATAATGTCCATTTATTTAATTTAATCAAGGGTAGTTTAATACAGTTGGGATTCTTCACATAAAATAAGTAGCCATCTGCATTCAGAATACAATTCTGTTCTGTTACAGAGCAGAAGTAGGTTTGTAATTGTGCTTTTATTTTTTATGTAAATTGTATTTTATGTTATTAGATCATGAATGCTGAACAGCAATTTAAGAATACTAACAGGGGAAGAGGGGGTGAAACTGGCTGGGACCATAAGCTGTGTGCAAAGACACAAATCCAGAATTTGCACTGGTAACATTATAACTTGTGTGTTAGAAATATTTGGAGCAATGATACCACATAGTGATGTTGGAGATGCCTTTACAAGAGCAACAACAAATTGTTCAACATATATTTCAGACTGATAACTAACCAATTTTGTTTACTAGCCAAGATACAGTCTGTCTGACATTTCAGTCTTCTGGGCAAACATAGCATCCACTCTTCACTTGCAATTGCTGTAATGTTGTTAAATTAAGTTAAACTACGTTATAAGAATGGATTTAACTCCAGTCTCAGTTCTAAAGTCAATACAACTGATTTATGGCATCAGCTCAAGAAGACACACCTGTTCAAGTAGATTCTAGATACTTGCCCTAAAATCCTTGCCTCACTAAATATATTCCAGAACTGCACCAAATTCAGTGGATCACTCTCTCAAGCACTATAAGAAAATAGTGGTTCACTGAAACATAGGTGAAAAAATACAAACTAGTTTTCATCCAAACGGAAGTGTGAGCATTGCAGGATACAATTTTGCATGAAAAGAGGAACTTTTTCATCCACTTCCAAATGTTTTGTTGAAGTATACTACGTATCAGGGCTCAGACTACCTCAGAATGACACTCTAACAGTTTTTTTATCTGAGGACTGAAATATGGGGGTTTTCACTGGGGTATGTTTAAGTGGGGAATAAATAACACGAGTTGTTTTTTAGGTGGAATGCTATGTAGTACTCATTTTACTATTTGGAATACTAAAAGATATTGCAGTGACTGGTGGTGAAGGTTTAGAGGTAGTCTGCAATAAGTAGTCATGGGTGCAATGCGTGTGTTTTCTGGGTGTTCAGATTTTGCAGAACGCAGTTGACACTAGATCTTTGGAGCTCTTTTGATTAATTAGCAGTGACCATATGATGGTGTAAAGCAAGAACAAGTTTGATTCTGCTTCAGTAGCAGATGCAGGCTTTCCATGATAGTACTAGTATGATAAGGAGTATTTCTGTAATTTGATCTACTCATATTCAATCTTTCTCTGAAAAGAGAAAACATAGGAATTGCTGCGATATTAATGCAGAATTGATCTGTCAGCCATAATAATTTGCTTAAAACAGCCTTTTAAAGCCTATGTGAAAACACCTTTATTTATAAAGATGTATAATGTACCTACCTTAATATTATGGATAAACAATTTTTGAACTTTCCATCACTAAGCCTGTATTTTTGGCTTACTGAAATTAACAGTATATTTTATTTCCTATTTCTTAACTGAACAGTATATATTATAGAATAATATTTTTATCCCAATAAAAATAAATTAAATCACATATTATTATTTGCCAACATTGGCTAAGTTCAAATATTTAGAAGTTCTTCTAAAAATGACGTTTTACTGCTTGGGTTGTTGCATAGAAATGTGGAAAAATTTATGCATTTTCATAAAAAGTTTTGAAAAGCAAAATATTTCCTCTTGGTCTTAACAAACATTTTCTTTTGCAAGCACTGCATGCTTACACAAAACAAAATAATTTGTTAAGGAGAGCATAGGTTAATAGGGGTAATAGAAAATAAATTAACCATATAATACATATACATAATCCATGGTGTATTTGAATCAGTTTCACCATGACCAATGTGAATGTGTGGTGGACAAATGTCTCATTGGCAGTTTGCCTCCTTTCTGCTTTGCCTTGGTTTCTCTGGGTGTGCTTTTGTGGTACACATAAATTAATCTAAGTGCTGGCTGCTTCTGAAAAAGGTGATCTCCTTCTCCCCACTCTGTCTGTGTACTTCTGAAGCTTCCCCTGTGCTGGCTCAAGAGCCGCACCAGCATGATACTCACATTTCAGAACACAAATAAAAGCATTTTGCAGATGTCAGTCTCCACGCTGGGAGTATGGAAGGGGACAGGAATGCAATGGTAGGAGGAGGGTTACCACCACTTTTGTCAGCGGTTCACCACTTGAACTGTATTGCAAAACTATTCTTTTTAAAGGCCTGACCAGTGTTCCAGATTGCCTTTCCAGGCTGGCTTTTAGGAATTTGAATTCCCTGAACTCTGAAATGTGGATGTGTTTCCTCTGTGAAATGCTCCCTGAGTTCTTTGGGTCAGAAGAGCCCAGTGACTCACTGTGCATGACCCTCAAGTCATGCAGAAGCCGCTGAGAGTGAGGCATGCCCAGCTTGTAACAGTCTGCATTGCTCTTGAACTTTGGCACCTAACAAACAGGTTGCAAATCAGTATTTGTAACAAACTTAAAAGCCAGGGTCTCTAGCTATAATCACAAATCAAATTCGCCCCAAGTTATTACCAGACAGCTGGACTAGTTGCCCTGGAGTAGCTTTCATCCAAACTACTACTTTCCACAAAATGGTGGATGGATGCAAACTAAATAATTACAGTGGTCCCTTTACTTTTTTAATGCCTCAACCATGCCCGAAGATTGTTTGGAGTAGTGCTATTTGGCACATGCCAAACTTACTCCAGGGAATATCCCAACAGTTAACAACTGCTTTCCAGTGCCTGAGAACACCTGCAGGTATGTTCTCTTTTCAATAGAGTCAATAGAGTAAAAGCAGCCCATAGTTTCATCCATCTCTAGCTTACAAAATAAGTATTTCCCTGAGGAAAATGCCTTTAGCATCTTCCCTGACACCTTGTCTTTGCCAGCCATCCTCTATGAGGTTGGCTGACACTGGTGTCCACGTGCTAACCTCCCTGTAGTGGCTGCAGCCTCTGTGGTGCCACCTGCAGTGTCACAACGTCGGGTCTGAGCTCTAATGTGTCACCAGTCCATGCAGCTCTGATGATATCAAGACTGTTTGTACTCTGGGATGGAAAATCAACAGCAGAGGCTGCCAACACTACCAAGTATTTTCTTTTTCTGTGATGAGGCCTTTCTAAGCATACCTATCCTACTCAAAGAAGTGTGGTAGGAAGGAGGTTGTGTGAATGATGTATTGTTGAGGTTTCAATTATTTGATTACCTCATTTAGGAAATATTAGGAATAACCCTATCACACAATAAGATCTGCAATTTTTTGATGTTTTCCTAGACAAAAAAAAAGAAAAGAAAAAGGAAAAAAAAACAACCAAACAAAAACTTTAACATTTAAATTAATTTACTGTAGCTGCAAGAAGTCTGTAAAAGTAGTGTTGGCAGCTTTTGAAGGTTTCTCAGCTGTAACATTGCTTTCATGGAAAATACCAGCCAGATAAAACTAACCCTGGATTTTCTATTTTTTCAAATCAAATATCAATATTTTTATATTATATTTCTCCAATGCCAATGATTCCTGTTCATTATTACCCTTTCTCTAAGTCATTGCTAATAGATAATAGTTGCTTCTATGGTTTGTAGACTGTTGTACTAAACAACTATGGGGACTGTGTATTTCACAGGAATGGGAAAACTATGGCTCTGATGGGTTTCTGAACTTATAGGGTGAGCCTGTATTGCAAAAAGAAACATTGCATTAAATTATTGACTGCTCTGTTTCAGGAAGACCTCCATCTTGTTGCACAAAACAATGAAAATGGTAGTAGAACAAATAAAGATAGGGGTATGCTGAAATAATAAATAACTTTGACCTTTTTTCTCTCCCCCAAATGTTGGCATTCAGTTGTGTCCTTTGATCTTCCGTTCCTTAAACAAGCTAATATCTGCCAAGAGAGTGCAACTGTTACTGAATCACTAAAGTCCTATTTGTTCCGCTTGACAGATGACAATGCATTTTTGTCTTTTTAAAGAAGCATAGAAGTGACTTTGAAAGCTTTCACTAACCAGAAGCCTAGTTCTTTTTCAGTCTTTCTTTCTTTCTTTCTTTCTTTTTTTTTTTTTTTTGGGGGGGGGGAAGGGGGGGGAGGAGTTGGGGTTGTTTCTAATCTCCTTGAGACAGCATATTGCAGATAATTGTGATGCCATTTTCTGTTTGATGCTGGTTAGAGCACACTGAAGTTGAATGATTTTGTTGTTGCTCATTATCCATACTGCTCTGGCAGGGAATTAAGTCTTCAATAGTTGTAACATATATTGATGCTTCAGTGACATAATGGCTAGTTTCACAGACTGGTTGAGGTTGGCTGGGATCTCTGGAGGTCATCTGGTCCAACCCCCCTGCTGAAGCAGATTGCGGAGGACTGTGTCCAGTTTGAGTGCCCTTTGTAATTGCTTTCCTTGTAATACCCTGGTCCTTTGAACAAATTCTGTTATTGGTAATTCATTAGTTCTGTAGAAGTTTCTTGTATTTGCAGTTGAATTGTGTGATATCTTGTTCAGAAGAGTTTATATTTTGACTTTATAAAGCAGATCTCAGTTTTATTGAATAAATGTAACCATTTAATGGAAGCAGGAGATACGGGTCTATTTGAATTCTCTGAAGAAATGGCAAAGCTTTTTTAGGGTGCTATTTTCAGTCACTGGCATAAAGCTGGTTATTCAAATCTACACTATTAAGTAAACATTCTTTGTTTTAAGTGTGCGTATAATTGGCACAACAAGAACCAACCTTCTGATGGTGATCTTAGGTGCTCCTAGGTACAAACAATAATCATTGTAGAACTGAATATTTTGCATCACTTTTTGGTTCAGATTGCATTGACTATGCTTGTAGACTTGTTAAGTCAGTTTTAAAATTGGACTTCTTCTCTGGACTAAGGAGTATACGTTATATCACAGAAACAGAATTTTGGAAAGTTTGCAAGTTATTCCCAAAGAATGAGATATAGCCTCTATGGCTGTTAATTTTGGACTTCTCTGATGGTTGAAGATGATGTGTGAGGATCAGAGACTTAGGCCCTGATCCAGCAATGCACTTAAACTCATTTTTATCTTACCTCATCATGATCAGTTCCACTGAAGACAGTGACTGATTCATAACATGGAAAATATAGTGCAACCCTATTTTGGATTATATATTTAATACAATCTCTAACACTTTTTTTTTTTTTTAACTTTAAAATCTGAAAGTATCAGAAATGTCTTATAACAATTAATTTCAAGATCTTTATGGGCCTTCGTATCTGTAGCTTAAATATTACGGAAGATGCTGTTAATTATCTCCAAAAATACATCTTTTGAAATATATAGTACATTTCTGCTACATAAAAGGGATCATATAATCCGAGGGAACCTCTTACTGAAACTTCACTTCTAGATGGGTTGATTTTTTTGTTAGAATAAAGAAATATTTTGTTATTATTTAAAAAAGAAAACTATCAATCAAAGGAGGACAGAAGATACAGCTCCCATTTACAAAGATTTGATGAATTGTTAACTCATGGCATATTTTTCTACAACATCTATCATCCTTCTCCTATCTAGAATATCAAATTTGCTATTTCACTTGGAGTTTGCACAAGATAACTGTAGTCAGTACCTTTCCTGCTGGACATGACCATTTTTAATGTACAGCTGCTGACAGACTGCTTTTCTAGACAATGTACTAGATGGATGACCAGTAGCAATAGTGAGTCAATCAGATGTGTCCGTAGTTGTTGCTGGACTGGTGGTGACAATAACAAGTCAGTTCTTGACATCAGGGAGAAAATACAGGAAAGTGTGTAGCAGCACTGATTAGTTCAACAACTAATAAACCTGTGGATATTTCAATTTGTATCTGAAGCTTATGAGGACAGGCAGGGAATAAAACTGAGATATCTTCCTTGCATGGCAGTGGAAACAGTCCAGTGGCTCTGTGATGATCTGAAATTGGGTAGAGAGAAGATAAGGTACACCAGAGGACTTGATGTGCAGGTTATTCACCTGTATACGTAGCCATGCTTGCAATAGCAGAGAATAAAGATTAGCAATAATTAGTGGAACATCCAAAGCAAAACCAATTCTCTGAAGACAAACAGAAAATGAGGGACTTCTGCTACCTTTTACTAAAGCCAAATATTCCTGTAGACAAGAATGGGTTGCTGAAGATAAATTATCTTGCCAAGAGTTACCTTGGCCTCACAGTCACAGGAAATATAATCTCATGGGGTAGTAGGGCTAGCCTCACTACAAGGAACTTTCTGTTGAAGGACCAGCTGCCAGCAAAGAAATGTGAATATATGAGGTGTTAAAACAAAGCATAATATCTTTGAATACTGTTACTAGAAAGAAATAGATTGAAGGAACTGGGCCATGCCGTTAGTTTGATTCTATATCATCTTCTGGCTTGGGGTTAAACTCTATCTTCTAAACACTTGTACACTCTGGTCACTTTGGTACATGTCCATGCCATCATGTGTATGTACGGGAAAACATTGTCAGAGAGGACTAGACATGCAGAATGATGCTTCAGATTGACTCTTTTGATGAAGGCAGTCATCTCAATCAAAAGAGGCAGCTGGCTTTATTTTGTACAAGCCACAAGAGCTGGCCAACCATGTAGCACCTCAGACTTGGTGGGTGTTCAAACATATATATGCTATTGACTTCTGAGAACAAGCTGATCCAGTATTGGGACAGTGGGCTACAAAAGCATTTTGGGTCTGAATGGGAGCATTTTACAGAGATGCTGAGAAGGTAAGGAGAGGACAATAAATAGATCCCTTATATTTCTTAACTCTCATTGTTATAGAGTCTCAGCCACAAACTGAGATTTAAGACATTGATCAGGCCAGCAAATAGATGAATTGAAGGGAAGGGTGTCTTTGCCCTTTGAACCTTCTTAGTTCCTATCTAATTTAGGGAGAATCACAAGCCAATTGAAAAAGACAGGTAACTTACCTTGATGAAAGTGCAGCAGAGATGAAACCATGACATGGGATATTGAAATTAGGCTTCTGTGGAGAACAGGAAAGAAACCGATAATCAATTAACCTATTAATGTCTTCTGTTTGAATATTTTGTTGCAGATCTGTGTATTAGATTCACAGAATCGTACAACAATTTAAATTGGAAGGAGTGATAAAATGTCATCGCATCCAAATATCTGCTAAAGGAAAGTCTATTCGCGTCAGTTTGCTCAGGGGCTTGTTCAGCTGAGTCTCAAACTCAAAGGACAGGGAGTCCTCAGCCTCTATGAACAACTTTTTCCAGTATCTGACCCCTTTCATGGTAAAAAAAAAAATTCCTAATATGTTTGGAATTTCTAAACCACCTGGTTTCATGTTGCCTCTTGGCCTGCCACTGTGCACCTCCAAGAAGAATCTGTCTATTTTTTATATTCCCTGATCAGGCAGTTGTAAATAATAAGGTTTACCCTGAAACTTTATTTCTGCAGAATGAGCAGGTCCTGTTACCTGAAGCAGGTTCTCTTATGCCAGGCACCCACGTGTTTGGGGTCTCTGGAATTTCTTCTTGTACTGGGAAGCCCAAAAGGGAATAAAGGTAACATGAATTCTGAGAGGCCTAATCTGAGACCTTTATCTGTTGCAGTGTCACTTGAAAGTAGAGCAAGAGATAAGAAAAAAATAGTCTTCAGGCAGAGATTACAGCACAGTATTTGAAATGATGTAACTGGGACAGTTTACCTGAGGAGAACATCATCATGCATATTTTGCATGCCGATGGGTACACTTGCACAGGAGTATTTGCCTGAAGGAGTGTTTAACACAGGAGTGTTTAAGCCTGAAATCTGAGAGGCCAATGTTGTTCCTTAATAGACTGTCATGCATTTAGCAGAAAAATGAGTATTGAGAAATAACACTGAGTGAGGCTAATTAATTATGAAATATGACTGATTAGTAAATGGAGCTGACATCCACTAAAAAAAACTGCTGAAACAATGGAAGACTCTGGGGGAAGGGATGGGGGCAAGAGGACCGGGGAAAATGTGTGTTTATCTGTGCTCTACAGACTGTTCAGTTTTTTTTTTTTTTTTTTTTTTTTTTTTTGGCTAATTGTTATATCTAGAATATCTAGATGTTATTTCCACGTGGATTCCTGCATTACTCATGTTCAAATTGGTATGCGTAGTTCACCAGAGGTACAACCTGTTTTCTGTTAAGTGATCTGAAGATCATTATTTGGATGCTATGTGTTATACCAAAGGTACTTTATCAATTTAAATAATTACATTTGTTTAGGGACGTTACATGGGTATATTGCAGTGTGTGCCATTTACCCTGAAATCACCTCAGGGTACTTTAAGGTCAAACTAAATTAAGAATTTATGAACATGGAACACAGGTATCACAGTTACAAATTTATAACGGTATCACAGTTACAAATTTATACTGCTATCTGGAAGGCTTCTTCATGCTGTCTTCTAGTTAAGACACTCACTTAACTCATACCTAAAGTGTCAGTTCTTGTATGAAGCTCAAGCTGCTACGCTGGGGAAACTGGCATGTTTTTATAACCAGACTTTTTTGAATTTTCCTAAGAGTTCATTCAGATAAAAGTCTTTCCTACCAACACTATTCTCATGTCTCTCCTCCAAGGTACCTTTCTCAGATTTAAGGTGCTTGTTTCAGCAATGTGTTTCCTCAAACTGTCCTCTCGCAACTAGAAATAAGTTAGCTACAGTTGTCTTCTTCACCTACCTGGGAAATGCTGAGATTCTGTGCTCAGTTTCACACCTTGAATCTCAAACAAAACTTGTTAGTCACAGTTAATATCACCACATAAATGGGGTTAACCATTTCTGACTAACTCTGGGAGTCCAGGCATGGTAATGCTTGATCCTATTGAAGATGTCTCACCCTTAATACAAAGCTGTCTTCTTCCTGAAGACTTTCAAAGTTCAACCAGAGGGATGCAGTCAATGGCTCTATGTCCAAGTGGAGGTGGATGACAAGTGATGTCCCTCAGGAGTCTGTCTTGGGACCAGTGCTGTTTAATATCTTTATCAATGACATAGGCAGTAGGATTGAGTGTTGCATCAAAAGAGGAGTGGCCAGCAGGTCAAGAGAAGGGGATTGCCCCTCTCTGCTCTGCCCTTTGAGGCCTCATTTGGAGTACATCCAGATCATCAAGAAGGATGTGGGTCTACTGTGGGTCCAGAGGAGGGTCATGAAGATGATTGGAGGCCTGGAGCACCTCTCCTATGAACAAAGGCTGAGAGAGCTGGGGATTTTTAGCCAGAAGCGAAAGCTCTGAAGAGAACCTCCATGCAGCCTTGCAGTACTTAAAAGGGGCTTTTAAAAAAGAGAATGACTTTTTACATGGACAGATAGTGATAGGACAAGGGCGAACTTTTGCAAACTAAAAGAAGGGAGACTTAGATTAGATGTTAGGAGAAAATTATTTGTTCAGAGGGTGGTGAGGCAGTAGAACAGGTTTCCCAGAGAAGCTGTGGATGCCCACTCCCCGGAAGCGTTCAAGGACAGATTGGATGGGGTTTGAGCAACCTGGTCTAGTGGGATGTGTCCCTGCCCATGGCAGGGGGCTGGAACTAGATGATCTTTAAGGTCCCTTACAACTCAAGACATTTCATGATTCTGTGAAAGTTTTCTTGGTAGCCTCCTTTCAAAATACTAACTCATGGTGATCAGTCACTCAAATTGATTTGTCTTTGAAATAAGCACAAAAAATTAATATGAACATGGGATACTAAGCTCCAGCTTTGCTTTCAGAGCTCATTCATTTTTTAAAATGAAGCTAGATCTATGAGGAATGGTATATTATGATGCTCTATTTGTGGTTAAGCAAGGTATATTCTTTAATGTTAAATCACAGTATTGTGGTGCTACTTGTCTGCTAGTGAACATCTCGTTCACAAGTGGTTAACATTTTGCTTAGGAAACCACAGAGATGTCTTTTTTCTTCCTTTTTTTCTTGCCTCCCCTCTCCAGCCCCTGCTTTCTTTTTTCCAGCCTGCATGAAAACATCTGCTAACCCTTTGAAACATCAGTATTTGCTAATATCTTTTGAGTTTGTCCAGAGTACTCAGGTATTTTGGCCCATTTTATGTATGTAGTAAGTCATTTATCCTGTATGGCTTGGGCATAATTGTTAAGTCTTATCCTCTCCCATCTTTCATAGGCACAAAAAAACAAAACAAAACAACAACAACAAAAAAACTGAAGAAATTCACAAGCTAGTTATATTACAGCATATCTTCTATTCCTTTAAGAAAGGGTACATTTCTACAGATTGTTTTCTAATGCTGAGTTGAAAAGGAAGATGGTATCCCATTTTGGTGTCAGGAAATATAGTCTGCAAATCTGGGAACTGAAATCAACGTTATAACTGACACAATAATCTGCACTCAAGCCTGGACTCTTACTCTGCCCCAGAACAGTAATGAAAGGGGAAAACGTTTTGTACGCTCATCTGGATGGTAGCATGTCAGTCACTTTTTTGGGAAGTTTCATGCCCAGTCCAGTCAGGACTAGGAGCTGAGAGAGAAGAGCATGTTCAGTCAAGAGAGCTTTTTAGAAATATTAATTTTTAAAAATCTTGCAGAATTTCAAAGGTTTAAAAATTGGCCAAATGTGGGTGGAATTTCAGAGGAACAGCAAAAGGCATTTTTGAGTCAGTTTCAGGTCCTTGCCAGATTCAAAGTTCCTGCTCATAAAACCTATAGTAAAAAAAGGACTTTTCATTTCAAGAAAAAAGGTTTTCTAGAAATCTTTAAGATGGGAAAAGCAAAACATTTCTGTCCAGTTGGCTCACATACTTCCAAGTCAATCTTTCTGAACTCATCCCTGATGTGTAAAATTTCCACCTGAATGGCAAAAATCTGATCACATCATAAATAGCTGTAGGCGCTCTTAAAATGAAAAAGCATTGGAATACCTTACCAAAAACCTACCCTGACATCCCAGCCTATTTTTCTTTTTCTTACACAGATAATTTCAGATAAAATATATAATATATATATAATATATATATATCTTCTCACTCAGTGTATAGACAAAACTGAAGGTATATCTAAATGATATAAATTAAGGTATATCTAAATGATATAAATTAATAAACATGTGGAATAATTGTATTCCACTGTTTCTTGTTTGGAACAATAAATATCTTGAGCAAAGGCTATAAAACTCCCTAAATACATTTGACATGTGAAAGAAGAAACTCTCCTTGTTATCGTAAAACAAACATAAAGTGTAAATGCAGAATTAAAAATCTTTGGTCCAGCCTTTTCATGCCATAGATTGTTTTGGTAAATTATGTGGGGGCTGGGGAAAAAAACGTATGCATCTTCAAATCAGCTTATAAAAATTTTAAATGTTATAAACTACCAATAACAGATTGAAGAGCTTATCTCTACTAAGAGCCTAAGGAATTTTTCAGCATACCTCATGCTTTGCTGAGTGGTATCAAGGGCTTTATTTTATTTATTTATTTATTTATTTTCAGAGAAGATTTGTAAAGCAGTGGGGTAGATGGTGCTGTTCTCCAGCTGTCTATCTTGAGGAGTTTCCTCACTGGACTAAACACAACATAATTTCTCTGTAATGCTACAGTGGAATCTTGGAAAAACATAATGTTCCTCCTGTTATGTGCAATAGATTCTCCTTTAATTGCAGCAGCTAAAAAAAGCTTCTATCTTTATAGTTGTGGAACCAAAGCAATGAAGTTTATGGTCTCTCACTGTCAGCAGGTTTATGGAAAATTTATAGTATATCTTCTCAGTTCTGAGTTTACCACTTTCTGTTGGAATACATACCAAAACTAGCACTGAAAAAAACACCCAGTATAGGATTAGGAATATAATAATGCTATCATTAAGGATTCCTATAATTTGAATAGTTTTCATATATGGTTTTTACTTTCATCTCCTTTTCCTTCAAACTGCTATTTTATTTTTTCCAGAATCAAGAATCTGTTCTGTTCAGGCTGTTTCTTCCTCATTTTCTTTCCTTTTCTTTTTTCTTTTTTCTTTTTTCTTTTTTCTTTTTTTTCTTTTTTTTTATTTTTTCTTTTTTTTATTTTTCTTTCTTTTTCTTTTTCTCTTTCTTTTTCTCTTTCTTTTTCTTTTTCTTTTTCTTTTCTCTTTCTTTTTCTCTTTCTTTTTCTTTTTCTCTTTCTTTTTCTCTTTCT